>NW_020448886.1:390725-443570 GCF_003343035.1 Apteryx rowi | reverse complement strand
CGCGGGCCGGGTTCTCCGCGGCTGCCTGCGGCTGCGCCTGCTCCTCGGGCCGCGCCGCCGCTGAGCGGCGAGGCCGGCGGCCGCTCCGGGGCCTTTACTGCGCCGGCCGCCGCGGAGGCAGGGGGGAGGCGAGGAGTCGTGTTATCTCTCGCGCGGTATGGCTAAATGCCCCGGTATGGGTAAAGCAGTAAGTGTTTTTGCTGTAGTCGGTCTTTGACTGCTTTGACTGAAGAGATAGCACAGTATGTATTTTTTAAAAAAGGTATTTCTCTTTAATTTGTTTTGTTACGCCCTTTTCACTCACTGTTGAGTAGTGAATCATGGGCATTGCTGACAGTGGGGTTGCAAGGATCAACTCGTGTTTAACTAAACCAGTAAATTGCAGTGTTGCAGAGAACAGCCCAGAACAGGCGAGGAGAAAGTGCTGTGCATCTAGATTTGCAGAGAAACAGATGTAGAAGCTGTGCATGATTCTTTGATTTCTACTTTCTGAGTTTGTGATGTAGGAAAACGTATTATTATTTTCTACTTTTTTCGTTATTGTAGGTAAGTGCTACCATATCTTCAGCTATGTCTTCGTCTGAGCTGCTGACAGGCTGTGTAGCTCACCTGATTTCTTTTTCCTTCCCTTTTCTCAAACTTAAAATGGGATTAAATGGTATTGTGGCAACTCTTGACTTTTTTAAAGATCTCTGTGTATACATGGCATTTCTTTTGTATTATTCTGTGTTCCTGTAACTCCATACATGGTTCTTCCTTGCCAGTGAACATAGTTGACTGGTCCTTTTCCTCCACCAAAATATTATTTAATCCTAACAGTAGAATTATTTAGAAAAAGTAAAAAGCACTGGTTAATGCCAGTGCATTTTTGCCCTTTTTTTAAAGCCTGTGAGGGTAATCAAGGTACAACTGACTTCAGTAGGCCTAGGCTGACCCCTGGCCACAGAGGGATTCTTTGAAGTAAGAAGTCTTTTTGATCTGTTGGCTTGCATAGTTGTCTCTTTGGCAAAACAAGTTTTGTAACTTGCTTGAAGCCTGAAGATAGACTCCTTACAAGTTAATAGCTTAGTATTGTTGTGTAATAATATCTAATCACTTAAGGATGGAGGAGGTATGTGGTTTATTGTAGCCATTGCTTCTCTTTCTGTCTTTTTACAATAGACCTGAACATTTCATCTAGTAAGTGTGTGGAGTAAATGGCTAACTGAGGAAATTGCCTCGCTTTACCCACATATTATTGCCTAGCGTCTGTAGATGCAGCCCAAGTGGGAGAACGCATTCAAACTCTACATCTAGCGAGAATTCTCTCAGCAATTTAAGAAAGCTATAATATAGGAAGAGTTTGAGTTCAATGAAATTTTGCCAAGCTAATGTTTAAAATATGAACTGTAAATGAACACTTAGATTATAGTTTTATTCAGAAGATTAGCATAAGAAGAGTGTTTTTTTTTTTCTGTAAGATCACAAGTGGATTGGTATTTTATAAGTCCCCAAAATATATATGTTTGCTTACATTTTATTTTATAGCCTACAGATTAGATGTCCATAAGATGAATCCTTAGCAGACACAGAGAACTTCTTACTTAAGCCTTAGCTTATTCAAATAGAATCTGTTCATTTAGATTTCTGGGGGGTTTTTTCAGTCTGCAGTCCCCATGAAGTCAAAGGGCTGATCTGTGAGTGTAAAGACTGCAAGTCTTATCACTTACCTTGGCAACCAATATCTCCATAAGAGTTGGTATAGGTGATGAGATGTTCAATTTTGAGTTTTGCACCAAAATCTGCTAAGGAAGTTTAGAGTTTAAGGTTTAATTATTAAACCACACATTTTCTCTGTCAGTGGCCTGCTGTACAACCCTATGGTAATCATTTTGCTGTCAGCAGCGCTGGAATTAATTATAACTGTTTAGCATTCTAAAAGGCTCTCTCTGGGAATTATCATATTTATCTGAAACCAAGACCGTTCATAAATTCTCGGGGTTACTTCAGGAAAAATATAATCAGCAATAGGGTCAGAAAACTTAGTTTTTCAATGAAGCTTCATGAGATGGCTGCACAAATCTAACAGCCTACTGCTGCTGTGCTCTGCTCCCTATGACTCCTAATAGTTATCTGCTAGACTGGCAGAAATATATTCATTCTCTTTTACTAAGTTAGCTTTTTTCTTGCTTAGTGAGCAAAACCATGTGGCCAGGGCTGGAGAAAAGGTTTAGTGTGACTCTCCTTTTTGGCAGCAGCAACACCCTGGCAGATGAGATCAGCCTGTCTCCTAAGTTTCTATGCTTTGTAGTATTACCCAGGCCTGAGGCCTAGTGACATGAGAGAGGGAAAAAGTGGCAAGGAGGAAATAACTTTAAACTGGTATTGCTGCATGAAACATCATCTCTCAACACCAGATTTTTCAATACGGATGTTAAAACATCTATAGCACGTAAGTAGATGCTTCTGGCTTCCCGCTTTGTATTCTAAAAATCGATGCCATACTGTGAACCCAAATATAGACTTGTGTTTTTTAAATGGAATATGGATTTTAAAAGGACTTAAGGATTTTTTTTCTTAAAAAAATACAGATAATTTGTAGTTCTGATTCTTTCCTTTGATTTGTTTATAGTTCCCTGCATCTTGATGTTATCCACAAATTTCAAAGCATATGCCTCTTCAGTAGTTCAAGTCCTTGATGATAATATTGAATAGTACTTTACCAGGCTGCTCAAAATTCAGTCACACTTAAGTTTTCACAGTGAGCTATGAAGGTATTTTCTTTTATTCTATTCTATTTCTTCTATTTAGGTATTGTTCTTCAACTATTTTTGTTCCTAATATGTGATACCATATCTGGATACCAAGTATCCTGTAACTGACTGACTTCCTTCCCATACCTGGGTGTATTTCACCCCATCTCTCACAAATGATAGTCTGTTCAGTGCTAGCATGGTTTGGTAGCGATGACTCGACCGTACTACAGGGGTACTGTGATTCTAACCATTTCGAGCAGCGTGGAGGTTGTTAGTCACTGCCAGCAGCCTGATACCTGTGATAGGATCCCACTGTGCGTTGTGCTCTAAGGCCCAGCCTGGTCCCTCTGCACGTTGGACTTGCTGTGCTGCTCCCTATCCCTTCTCCCCAGAGCTGAAGCATGATGCTTCTGCAGGGTGCCCCGCTCAGCCAGCAGCATGCTCTTTCTGTCCAGCAAAGGGCCAAAACTGGTGCTACCTCGCGGGGGAGCTGAGTGGGTGAGAGCAGGCAGGGGTAGGGCAGGGGTTTCTGTATCCTTGAAGCAAGAGGAGGGAGAGATACCAACACTGCTTTGAGCAGTGGCAACCAACATGGAAAAATTTCCCCAGAGGCAGGTCCCAGCTTCCTAGTGAGATAAGCTTGCTACAGAGGAAAGGTTACAACTCTTGTCCCACACACAACCTCCTTGGATTTTGCTGACCTTTTGTTCAAAAAGCTTAAATGGTTGCTGGTAGTATCATTATGGTGGTGTCCATTGCTGCTGTGGGTACCTTTGATATTTTCCCTGCCCTGTGAAGTGTACAGGAGTTCCCCACATGGCTGATCTGTCTGCAGTCTTGATGGGCAGCTCTGTTTTGTGATAAATGTGGTGTTCAGTGCAATACATGAATCTCATTCATAAGATGAAGATCTCTTAATATCTTAAATTTACTCTCTAGAATCTGGTTATGTTTGGGGGGAAGAAAAGTGTTGGGGGGAACAGATCAGTTTTTCTGTGGTAAATTTGGTCCTACAGAGTAAGTATTTGTAATACTTCTTTGCTGTTGTGCTTACTTGCTTGATACCCTTTTTTAAAATGGGCCCCTGTGTCAAGTGAGGTGCTGTAACCATAGCCGCCAATAAATTTCTATAGTGGTCATGTGTAATAATACCAGTCTTTATTCTAGTAATATTACTAGTCAGTATTACTATTAGTCAGTTACTCTTATGCTAATTTTTTTTAAATGGTAGTTCTACTGAGAGTTTCTGTATGGGGCAGGATAAGATGCATGATAGTGATGCATTGTTCTGACAAAAGGCTTCATATTTTTATTGATATAAAGATACAAATGCTGTCATACGTTTGAAACATAAGTATGTTGTCTTATGGCCATACCCTGTTTTCAGTGATTCCTGGTGATCTTGCAGATAAGTGTGTTATGAAACTATTTACTCCTTGCTGTTTTGGAATTACTGAACAAATTTGACCATCTTACAAAATCAAGATGGCGATTTGCTTCTTTAAAAAGTTTAAAAAAAAAAAAAGACATAAAACAAATCAGTGGTTTTAAACTTTCAAACAGGTGGTAGTTGCAGCAGTGCTTCTATTACAAAAGCTTGCTCATCATTTGACAGGAAAAAAAAAGCTAATCTCCCTTCCTCCCTCCCTCCCTATGTTATTGTCCATTAATTCTCTATTCTGAGAATTCTCTATTCAACTAATCATCCAGCTGAACTTCTGAAAACTTCATCTGTACTGAAAACATGTTCTTCTCTGTGGTGAAGTTTGAAAAGGAAATGGGTGAAGGAGGTTCAGCAATTTGTTTTTTGAGGTTTTTACTTATCTTAAATCCTCTGTGATTTTTTTTTCCAATCCTGTGGAAAAAACAGGGCTAAGATTCTCTTTAATAGGTATTTAAACAGCAGTGTGTTAAAGTTAACACATTTAAATAGTATGTTTTTAGGGACCTTAACTTAAACACTTAAACTTTTTTTTTAATATTGACCAATACATTTTGTGTAATATTTGGGGAGAGGCTTCAAAGTATGGATTGAGATGACTCCCCATCTGAAGTCAGCCTCTGGAAACAGGGTGCTTTGTGAGGTCGTCTTCCATTTTATTTGCCAAAGGAGTGTGGACTGAGTCTCACTCTTAGTGAGAAGAGTGCCTTAGTACTTTTATCTTAGGCTTCTCAGGATTCAGGAGAATTTTTCTGGTTGTGAGGACTATTAGTTTGTGTGTTGCCTAAGGTTAAAGTCCTGGACTGATGCTGCTAGGAAGAGCTGTGGTGGAGGGAGGGCATTTGCATGGTCAGTAATTTGACACTTGGAAAATGTTTGTTTTGTACATCAAGTATCAAAGTACTTGTGCAGAGTAATGTTTCTTCTCATGTATATTTCCTTTCTTAAAACAAAAGTGAAACCACATACCAGTATTTTCAACAAAGGTGATTCTGCTACTGTTGCGTAGTGTCTCCTTTCTAATTTGGGGGTAAGTTTGTCAGGGTTCAATTTGCTGCTGGCAGAAGTAGAATAAAATCTGGTGTTAGCAGTCCAAACTTTTCAGGTCTAGTTCGGTGTTGTCAGAATACCAAGTTGAATCTTCTGTATACGGAAGAATACAATTCAAGTGGTATCATTTTTGTAAGAGAAGTTAACAGTTGTACTGGGTGGTAGATTTTGCCTCTGAGGAGGAAAAAATACATATCCACAATTCTGTAAGTTCTGCTGTGCGGACAAACCTTTTGCCTGTGTGGTGTTCTTCATAACCACAAGGAATTTGTATGGATAGAGGAGTGCCTGAAGGGGAGAAATGACTCGCATCCGAAGGCATAAATGGTCCCTGGTTATACAACAAAATTGAAATACAGTAATTATTTTTTAAGATGTAATTTTTTTCTATGTCTGTCATTCAGGGAAATAAATTCAGTTTCAAATTAAACAAAATTTGTAAATGCAGTGGAAAAACTATGAATAGTCTAACAAAAGGATTAGGAGTGATCTGGGTAAGAAAATACATCTTGTAGTTGAATAAAACCAATCATGCTAAAAGCCTGGATTCCTACTCCGGTTTAGATTCTGAATGATTTCTACAGTCTCAGCTGTTTGGTCTGTGGCTGCTTCCTCACCCCAGACTGGCATATAATTCAGGTTGGCACAGCTACTGGTTTAAAACTAGAGCTCAGATAGGAATAGCTAATGCTAATCTTGAAATGTCTGAATCGCTGTGTAATTTTGAGCAGAAAACCACCACCACTCTGAACTTCTCAAAGGCAGCATAGGCTGGAATAACTATTAAAAGAGATTTGATTAAACAGAATTTTATTTCACTGATTGCACCTTCATCAGGTATGAAAAGATAAAATGGCTTTTTTTTAGTTGTTCTCTGACAGAAAAAATGTGTCTGCTGATCACTGTTTGTGTTTGCAGCACAAAATGCCTTCCTCAAAGACCATCCTAATCTAGTTTTGCCTCAGAAATAAAAATAAAATCCTAAGCTTTCTCTTCCTTTTGTACTAAATAATTTTGAATGCTTATCTAATCCTAGTACAAAAATAGTACAGTGTAGCTTGGTAATACTGTACATATTAACAGGTAGTAATACAGTAGATAAAACAGGTATTGCATTACTTGACCATTTTGAAAGTATGCTAATTTCTAAATCCTGTTGAAGAGAGGAAAAAAAAAATCCTCCTGTTTGTGAATTTAATTCAAAGCATCTCAAGCTGATACAGATGGAGTAAAACATGTCTGTATACACCTGCACATATAATAGTATAGAAATATGGGATTAATATTGAAGAGGACACTAGCTCAAACTTTGTAAAGTACCTGGATTAAGAAAACCCAGCGTTTATGTTTGTCTAGAGTTTCATGATGATTTACAGCATTCTTGAATAGTCTTTTCCATTTTTTGACTATCCTTGTAGTTGGATTCAATCTATAACTACAAATAGGTAAGCAGCAAACAGCTCCATCTCCAGTGGACACTGAGAATAGTTCATCTTAGCATATTTTAACCAATTTCTAAATTACACCTTGGAGGTAAGAGACAAGGGTGTCCATTCTTTACTTCTCTCTTAGCTTTCACACATTCTTACAAAAAAAAAAGCTGATACTTTTAGCCCTGCAGTTGTTTTATTTAGATCATCTATTTGTCATCTAGATTCTTCCATTTAAAGATTATGCTTTAAGAAAGATTTAGAAAAAAATCTATGTACCAATCTCAATCAAAAGTCTGGGTAGCACATAGGTAGAGCAGAATCATTTGTTTGTTTGTTTGTTTTTCACACAGCAATCCTTGTGGTACATTTCAGAATGAGCATTTCCGTTTTCGCAACAGTACCACATTGACGCTTAATATCAGAGTTGCTGTAGCCTCTCAGATCCTTTTCTTCATTATTGCTGCCTGGTTTTCTGTACTTATGTCCTCTTGAAGCATATTTCTTTGTTTTATTTAATTTCATTGTTGATTTTTTTTTTTTTTGGGGGGGGGAACCTTTTTCCAGTTTACTAAGATCAGAATTCAAAATTACCTTGACCTTCTGAATTCTTGCCCCTCATTCCTGCTTGCTTTCATCTGCCAGTGTCATAAGTATTCTCTGTACAAATTATCAAATTGCTAGTGGAAATACTGTTATCCTAGGGAAGTGGGAGTAAAATAGACTAATTTACATGTTTCGCATTATCCGTAAGAACATTTATTACAGTCATATTTGGAAAAAAAAAACAAAAAACAAAAAACAGAGAGAGCAGGTAGAGCTTTAAACCACAGTAAGCAGGGCACAGTCTCTGTGCAAGTGAAATGTGCTTTTCTTCATGTACTCCATGACAGTGATCTCTGGGCAAGAGCATTAAGGAAGGCTAATAAAGAGTTGACTGAATTGAATGGAATTCAGCTCAGGACAGAAATCTGGACTTCACTCACTGTTATCTCAGTATGACAACATTAATAAGAGCTGAATATTTTTTTTTAACCAGTTATTTTACTTACCTCAAAGGAATTTCCTCACACCCTGATTCTAGGAAGAAACTGGCCTGCTCGATGACCATCATAGCTAATACATGAGCACAAAAAGAAGCTAATCTTAGCATGTTAGAAAATGTTTATCATATTATAATACAGAAAGAAGATTTGCTTTGCAGGATTATAAGCTCATAGTTTTCCTAAATGAAGTTATAATAGAAGCTTCCTATGTGAAATACCTGGCAGAGTTCCCCGAAAAGATACAGGTCACTTCTTTTAAAGCAGATATCTACTGCTCTAGTGATTATAGCTGGATAGTTTTAGCATATATCAGAATGTGTGTAGCAGTTATATGAATGTATATACTGAATTGGCAGACTTGTGTTAAATCTGTTATCCCTTTTACCACACAATTTAATCAACAAACGGAGCAGCAAACTAAAAATCCCCCAAAGACTAGAACTGAATGGTAATGAAAGAAGGGTGGGGGTTAGCACACTTCTCTCTTCCTTTTTTGTAAGCTGTTGTTTCTTTTCGCTTCTTCTACTTTTGTTATGTTGCCCTATGTATAGCATTTGGGGCTGTTAGGGAGGTTGCTACTTGAAAAGGAACTGGAAATCATAACATCTGGAAGGTGCCCTTGCCTTGAGACAAAATACAATTCACAAGAATGGGTGGAGTAGAAAAAAGTAACCTCAACAGGAACCTCAACTCCCAACTGTCTTTCTGCACATCCACTCCCTACTACTCTGTAGCCAGAATAAATAACACTTTTCTGCAAGGACCAACATAAAATAGTGCAACTCCATGCAGTAAGTGTACAACATACTGCAATTCAAAAAAAGTTTGTAATGTGTATCTTCTTGTCTTCTCCAGTTCACTAAACTGCCTACCTTTTTCTTCCTACTCCTGAGAGGTCAATCAACCTAGGTACTGATCCATACCGAAAGAACAATCCCTGAATTCACTAATGCAGCAGAACCAACTTCGTTCCTGCTGTGTTTTTGTCACTTTTGTCAGTATGTTCAGACAGTTCAGAGAGAACTTTCTACCATCAGTTTAACTAACAAAACATTCCCCTCTTCTTTGTTTGCTTCTATTCAGTAATTAGCAACTTTACATACAGGAATGTCTTACTGAATCTTACTGATCAGTCTTACTGAATCAGCATGGTTGGCTGTCTGATCTCTACTGAAGATTAACATCATCTAGGCTTTAAAAGAAAACATTAGCCACCTACTGACAGGTAGGCCACAACAGCCTTGTATATCTGTGGTCTTGCAAGTATTGAGGATGTGGGCATGGTCTACTGTAGGTGTGAGGTCACTGCTCTGAACTTTTTTGCCTCTGACTTTTCTTCTGTTTAAATGCTGGCTTTTGCAAATTTGGCAATGACAGGCAGCAAGGCTCAAAAATCTCTTCAACTGATACGGCTGTTTCTGAGAGAAGAAATGTCTACACCTTTCCTGCTGAGTGAGATCACAGGAAAAGGCAAAGCATGCTCCTGCAGTCCCATGAAAAGTTGTACAGAGTTCCTCCTGGCAAATTAGGAATATAAGGAGTTTAATAGAACACGTAATTCAGTTATATTCATCTTGTGAATGAATGTATGTGCCACGTGTAGATATTTGACTGTGCTGATTGTAACTAGTTTTCACTCTGACTATTAAAACACTTGTATCCCTATCCATGATAGAGGCAAACTGGAATCCTGTGCTGCAGTCCTTCTTCCAATATTCCATCCAGGGAAATAATAACTTTCCTTTACGTGAAGAAGAGGAGACCTTGGCATCTGAAGGTGCTGGGTGTAGATTCTCCTGTGGATAGCTCTTTGCTTCCAGGCACTTGGTGTCACATGCAAGGGATTTGTTAGTTTCTTGCCCCATGTCCGCTTTTATACCTGACTGATAGACTTCTAAGTCCTGTGCTAAGAAGGCAGTCTGAAGGGGAAAAAAGAATACATTTCATAATCATACTGCATAGTGCTTCCCAAAATCCAGCTGTTACACAAGTCACAAGTAGATCTTGATCACTTCTGTCAGCTGTCTCCTGTTGCTCTCGCTGCCCTTGCTTCGGTATAGGGTTCTGCTGTACTCTGAGGTCAGAGTGCTGCGGAGCGCCCCTCCTTCCGGGCTCTATCTCCTGGGTCAGTTTCTGACTAATAAGCGATAAATACGAGCCTCGTTGTACTGCCTGACAAAAATAAATCATACTAATGCAGTAATAAAGGGGTTACCTTTATTATTGGACATTCATAAGTTATGAAGTCGTTTGGGCTGTAATTCTGCTATCCCTGCTTGATGGAATGTTATGTCGAAGAGGAGGATTTTTATTTTTTTTAAAGCCCATTTTTCTAAAGCAATTGAATAAATGCTGTTGCTAGTATTTTTGTGCATCTGAGTCTGAGCGAAGTTGGTTGTGGTAGTGCTTTTTTTTTTTCTCTTTTTAATAATCCTAAATAAAGTGATAATTGAACTTGCAAAATCCATTTTTATATCACTTCTGTAATTTCAAAGGGTCTTATATTACTTTGTAATTACAAGATCTGATACTAAAGATGTGGCATGGTGTCCTATAAGCATTCATAAGGGCTTTTGTGGTGTCCTGTTTTATTCCTGTTCTGTCTTTGATTAAAAAATTTTAAAAATGATCTAAGACAATATTGTATTGTAAAAGGACTTGGTGTTCATAAACTGAATCCTCTTGCAGTTGGAAAATCCTGTGCAACATGCACCTGTGCTTTAGCATTCCTGTACTTATTCTTTAGATCAAATGCCGTAATTCTTCTTCGTAATAAAATTCAGTATATGGTAATTAAAAAAAAAAAATCTCTGCATTTTTTTTAATTTCTTTCAAGTTGAGGCATAATATATTTTTTTCTAAATCTAAGAAACATTTCAGATTTTAAACATGGAGCTGATCTGTAGAATTCATTTTTTGCATTTGAGTTTGTTAGATGGTTTTGTTTATAGTCAAATAAAGAGTGGACTATTTTTTTCTAGAGCTGTTAAAACAAACTAGTGGTTGTTGGAACTACAGAATGTGTTTATTTTAATGTGGATATATTTCCGGGGGGAGGGGGGGAAGGGAGGCTGCAGAGGTGGGAGGGAGTGCTTAAATTAATTCTATTCACCAACTTTAAAAAAAAAAAAGTGAGTTTGCCATATCAATTGATTATTGTTTTTAATATTCTTGTTACTTGAAGATACACCTGAAATCAAAATGACATCTCTGTATAAATGAAAGCAATTAATACTGTGGATTCTGCTTGTGCAGACTTATGGATGTAAGGCATTATATATAATATGTAAAATGCCCTGGCAGATTTTTTTTTGCCTGTTATAAAGTAGACAAATGCTTGTCTTTCACTGAAGTACATATCCATAATACGAGATTTCACTTGTAGTGTATATCCTTTCCATTCAAAAACATTTATTTCTACTCTTAAAATGTTATGTTGATACTTATTTTTAGATTCTTAGGGAGCAGAAATAAATATTTCTGTATTTATATTCAGTTTCTCCTGTTCACTTTTCTACTGAGCATTTTCCTTGGTACTGTAAGCAGTATAGCATAATGGTTATGTCTTTAGCAAAGAGGGTCTGGACAAAAATCTCTGAACTTGCAGGTGCTAATTGAAGTGAAGCAAAAGATTGCTTGTGTAATACAACTTTTCCCTCCCCATTATAGAAAGTTAGAACTGATTTTGGTGATCTTCTTGAATGACTGAAATTTTGTCTTCTAAGAACTATTACGTTTCAGGCAGTTTCTAAAGATAAGTTTTTGACTGTTTTTCACAGTCATGGCATAGGATGATAGTGTTTTAGGGATGCTGTAGCTTTTATGATAGGTGGCTGTGGGACAACCACTTGAATTAGAATGATAATTTCTTACATATTTTCGAATTTAACTCTAGTGTAGATAATCCAACAAAATCACTGAATGCCAAGGGTTTTTTTCCCCCCATGTTAGATATAAGTAGTTGTCAGTCTGAATAGTAAAATGAAAATTCAGGAACAGATTGTTTGTTTGTAATCCAGAAGGGAAGTTTTATTTGTTTGAATGGCTTATGTATTTTTGAAAGTAACTGGAAGCTCTTTCTTATTTATGATAACAATAGAGAAAATGAAATAGTATACTGCTTGAACTGTTCTGTTTCCAAGCAAAATCTAATTTTAGTTCATTTAAAGATTTTTTTTTACATACTTAATCTACTTTATATATATATATTCTTGTCTATATATCTACTTGTATATACTTAAATATAAATATATACTTATAAAACTAATTACAGTGCTTCAAAGCAACCTGTGGTGCAGCACTGGTAAAGGTTAGGGTGTTTGCTAAACCTGGTTTTCTTGGATACCATATCCAATGCAGAGAGTGCCAAGCGGCTGCACGTGGTCAGCTTCTTTGCTCCGTGCCTCTTGGATGAGAAGTAAAGGGAGACTCGGCACAGGAGGTGTCCCCACTCCATGCAGTATGTACGGAGTCTGCAGCACTGGTAGTCCTGGAGGCAGAGGGCAAGAGACTTGGTTGCAGCCCTGGGTCGAGGGGTTGCTGAGCAGGAGAGGGCAGCAGCAGCCTGTGAAGAGGGCCTGGGTAGGTGGTGGCTCCTTAAGGCTTTGCGTGGTAGGTGGCAAGCTCTTCTCAAGAAGAAACTTCTGGGCTTACACAGTTTGCTGCTTAGGCCAAACTTTTCTGTTTATCCTCTGAACTGGTTTGAATTTTAAGGCTATTGCTTCTATCACCATTGACTGTAGCATGAATCTCCTGGATACTGCTTTGAGTGATAAAAGCATTATTAACATATCACATTGAAGTATTAGAATTATCTTTTCTGTGCACAGTGTAGTTTGAAACGTGGTATTGCCAATTGCAACTTGCATCCAAAAGTCATTAGGAGTTTGAAGGAATGCAGACAGAACTGTTTACTTGTACTGTACAGCTTCAAAAAATCAAAGACTGCCTGGATACAACACTGTTAGATATTTAAGACATCGCAGATCAAAGGCTGAAAGTGGACAGAATTTATAGTAGATTTCATGAAATCAAGGTAATTTTTTTTTCAGATGGCTTTTTTCATAGAGTAACAAATAAAAGCAGTTTGTCAGAAATCTATCTTGAATCTTCCTCCTTTTACTGTGAGCATTAAGAAATCAAGCTAGTTAAGTATTCAGGAAAATCATGCTTAATGTTACTGGCTAGAAAATCCAAGGTGGTTTTGTGATGAGTTAACAACAGTGATGGTCATATTTGACTGTAATTACAATGGTGTGCTTTCTTTTTCCTAGGTGGCTTTTTTTAATGCAGTAGTGTCGTCAGCTGGCTGAAGACTGAACATGAGAATAGCAGGTAAGTGCACTCAGTGAAATCAGACCTTTGTAACTTGTGAAACAAGCTGTAGGCAGCATTAATGAATAAAGGAGAGCTGTGACAATAATACAAAGTTTTAAAATATGCACAACGGTTTCGTCATGACATTGCTGTCCCATTTTACTGAGCTTTTGGAAGCACGTTTTGGAATTTGGCATGGTCTAAGAGCAAGCGGTCAGTTACAGCAGTACAGCTATCTTCGGTGACTAGATAAGGTGCCATGACTTGATCTGCTTTGGCTGCTAATTCTATAAGATGATGAAGGAATAATAAAATGGCTAATTGCTATGTTTTAAGCAATTTCTTCCCCACCTCACACCACAACCAGAAGTGTCACACATGATTATAATATAGTGTTTGAAACTTCTGGAATGGTTAGTGGGAGTTGGAAAGCTGTAAAAACTTTAATAGAAGTATGTTACTTCAGTCCAGTGCTTGAGAAATTGATTTTACTTGAAAGTGTATAGTAGTTGTAAGAATTGCAATATTCCTTTGGCAAAGATATCTTATAGGAAAATTTTATTTTAGAAGTTTCTTTGCAGTAGAATAGCCTGCTGCATTTGTATGGCAATTGAACAATTTTGACATTCTGATGCCTTGCACTTTAATTAAAAAGTTGTATGGTTATGTTGCAGGAGGCATAACTGTTCACCCTCCTAGAAGAGGGTGATGCTTTCTTTTCCAAAAGAGTTAAACATTAACCTTTTTAGCTGCCCGAAAGTATTCCTGATTTCTGTGGCTGCTTCTAAAATTATCATTCAGGGTAGTTACAGAGAGCTCAAGAGTGGATATACAGTTTTATTAATTGCAGTAAGTGTAATTGGGAGCCACTTGTTAAAGGGAAAGCAAAGCCAATAGAGGTCTGGGGAAATGCTGTAATTTCTGGAAGATGGCCAAATCACCTGGAAGATGCCTTTCCCAAATCTTTCTTCTCTTCCATCTAACTTAAAATTTTGTTGCTAAAACCTACAGACAAAAAAGATAAGACAGTCCATATAGAATATTTCTCCTGTAGCAAACAGGCTGGGTTTGCTTCAAGTATTAAGGGGGGTTGGACTAGATGATCTCCAGAGGTCCCTTCCAACCTCAGCGATTCTGTGATTCTGTGATTAAAAGATTTTTCTAAGAGAATATTTCTTACATCACTCAGTGGGAGCCTGTGCAATTCTGAAAGGCTCAGAATATTAAATGGAAGAGATGGTTAGTGCTCATACAGTACTGAGTTCTCATTCATCTCTTCCTCCATCTACCCAAACTGTGTGCTCTCCAACTGCCATTTGCTATATGGCACATTCCAAACTATGGTACCATCTTGTCTTTTTAAGTAATGTTACCTTTGCAGACCTTTTCTCTGCTTTTTAATGTAAATTCAGATTGTTTTCTTTAGCACTTACCTGTGGTTCATTTTTCTTCAAATGCAGTTGTCTTTGAAGTCCCAGCTTGATGTTCTTAAATTAAGTTTGTTTCTGTATTTTTTCTTTACATAATGTCTGTGTGCTCACCCATGCATGTCTCTTTCCTTATCTATCTTTTCTCTTTCTATCTGCTTATCTTTCCCCCCCGTCTTCCCCCTCCCCCCCGCAACTTTGGAAGGATTGATTAACAGCTTTCATCCTTCTGAAAGCTGAGTAATCTATCTATTTTAAGGTTTTCTAAACAGCCCTTCGCAGCCCAGTCTGAGATCTGCAGGAGTACATAAGATCTTTTCTGAATAATTTATTTGCCTGGCAATCTGAGAAATACAAGCATTCTGCAGGGTCGCTTCTCCCAAAGCTGTTCAACACAGTGGGATATTGATCAGATGCCTCTTCACCTAACTAGGACTCAGAATAATGACTTCTAATTCCAGACAGTCAGTAATTTACAGTAAAACTGAACGCAGAATATTCTGTAAAATCTGTTGAAAATAATGTTAGAAAATGGCAAATATGTAACTAGAACAGCAGGCTTCATGATGGTGCTAAGTACAACTGAGTTTCTGTTTCAGATATAATCTCTGTGATTGTGTGCTTCCAGCTTTTCTCCCTGCCAGGTGGCTTGACCTCTTGGCATTGCAAGAAAATTAGGCTTGTAAAACTTCAAGCCACCAGAGACCTCAACATATTAAAAGGGGGAGGGGAAAGCTACTGCTTTTTAAAGAAGAGATGATTTAAAAAATAATAAGATTTTACTAACTTGATTTTTGAAGGTCAGTAATTAAAAATTTATTAAAAAGAAGGCAGAGGGGCTTTTTTTTTTTTCTTTTTTTTTTAAACTGTATTGCTCAGGCTTGACTAATCAAAGCAGCCAAGCTGTAGTATATAAACAGACCCATAATTGCTCAGTCTGGGTCACACATTAAAATAGAGGTATCTCAGTCTGAAGACAAAAAGAAAGGGAGTATTTATGAACAGTGAGCAACAGGGACATATGGCTAAGAACTGGGAAGTAGGATGGGGGGAGTGGGACTTTCTGCTTTGGAGAGCAGCCAATTGTTAAATCAGCTTAGTTCATCTTGTTCAGCTGGATTTCCATGAAAAAGTCTGTGCTTTCTGCTGGTTGCTGAGCTGCGTTGGTTTACTGTGAGGTCAGACCAGCATGAAGCTTGGAGAAAGAAAGGAGGTGAGATTTCATGGCTGGGATATGTGTTTGGTGTAGCAATCTGATAGACTGACTCAGTTGCACCCTACATTATAATGTTCTTTTCTTGTGGATTATTTTTGTTTGGCGAGCCCCACAGCGTTTCTGAAAGCAGTTCTCCTTAATCTAACCTGATAGAGATTTCTCATGTAGTTAATTTTGGTAAATTTTAATGTTATCATTTACAGATAATTTTTTGAAACTTTTTCTCTGCTTCTGAATAGGTGCTGCAAAGTTGGTAGTAGTCGTAGCAATATTTTTATTGACATTTTATGTCATATCTCAAGTTTTTGAGATAAAAATGGATGCAAACTTAGGACACATATTTGGTGAGTGATGACTTTGTTTTTCTAGATACCTGTTAATATTTATTTGAGCCATAATCAAGAATAATATATTCTTTTTGCTGTAACCTTGACTTAGACTCTTGCACTTCAGAAGAAACTTGTGTTTATTTTTAATGTGTGTAGTTTCAGTTATTTTATATATGAAATATTTAACCTACGTTCTTAATAAGTTTGATTCTTGTCTTGCAAGCGTACACAATTTTACCTGATTTTCTGTTTACTGCTACTTACCATCTTAGCTGAGAGTTGTAACCTATGTAACTGACATGTACAATTGAATGTGCAGTAATCAAAACATTTCAGATGTGCCGAGTTCTACAAAAAAAAGGGGTTACCAGCATAAATGGTTTAAAATTCACGGTGTGTGTTTTGAACCAACTTTGTCTTGAAAGGGGCTCATGGGTGGGATTCATGTTACTTAACTCCAGACTCCAGTGTGAGCATCCACATCTGAACCACTCATCAGAGGCATCTGTAATAATCACTGAACAGACATAGATTCTGTTAAGTATCTCAGGAGCATTTCAGACATCTGCCTGATGAGGTCACTTGTGGCCCTTCCCATCCAAAGAAAGGGGGTCTTGAAGCCTGGGTTCAGATGTACTGGAGTTGCGGACTTCCAGCATTAGGTGAAAGAAGTCCAATCCTGGTAAAGCTTCTAGTCTGTGGTACTTCTGCTTGGTTGGATAAAATCAGGTTATAAGAATGGAATTTACTTCACTCCAGCACCCACATCTCCGTAGGCCCCTTGTTCTGTATTTCTCTATGCTTACCTTCATTGGAGAGCTGTAAATTAAGATAGTGCCTCAAAATGTGGTCCCTGATCACTTTCTTTCTTCTGCTGTGTACAGGTTTATGTTTTACATCAGAACATAATGTTCACATGTATTTGATGATTTAATCAATCTATTTTTATAGATGTACAAAAAGGTTTAAAATTTATAGGCTATTTTACAGTAAATGACATTTCTATAGTAAAAATAAAACTCTTTTGCATTTTAGCTAGATCAGCACTGGATGCAGCTGCACGCTGTGAGTACTCATATGCATGTGTTACTGCTGTGGCTTGCTTTCACTAAAGGCAGAAAGAATGCTGGATTTCAATAGTTAGGAAAGTCTTAATTACACTTAAAATGCAATCAGAAACTTTTTTTCTCTTTCTCTAACTTTCCTAAATTTCTGGCAAAGTCTGTATGGTTTTTCCAGCATTTTGGCAAGAGTGCAGAGTTTTATTTGTGGCTTTTGATGACCGTGGTAGGTGGCAAGCAAAGGGGTAAGAACAAGGGAGCAGGGTAAAGTAGTACTGCAGGAACTTAGATTATTTTAAGCTGCTGTGAAACTGCACCATGAAGCCTGGCTTGCCTCTGCTCTTCTTGAATTCCTTTGGAAAATTGACTAATTAACTATTTAACTGTTAGCTTACCTGTATTGCTGTCTTTAAAGTCCTGTTTTATTTTGACAGCTACAAAACCTCCAAGATACAAATGTGGGATTTCTAAAGCTTGTCCCGAAAAGCACTTTGCATTCAAAATGGCAAGTGGAGCAGCAAATGTAGTTGGGCCTAAAATTTGTGTAGAAGATAATGTGTAAGTATTGGCACCTGTTGTCTGTATGTATCTCTTTAAATTGTTGTCTTGGGTCATGTTGTATGCAAAACCAGTAATTTAAATGATTTTTTGTTTGTAAGTTTTCTTTGCCTGCATAATGACCACATGAACAAGTTATCACAGATCAAATTGTAATATAAAACACATTTGATAATCTGCAGTAAATGCTGAAGTGTATGCTATTTTAATAAATGCAAGACAGCTTACATTTTATTTTAGGTTTACAGACTTATAGAGTAGTCACACTTTGTAAAGTCAGATGCAGACTTGCCTCCAAGTACCTTTTTCTTGTGCCCCTAATTGTAATTCAATGAATAATTTTATTTTTAAGTAATTACTCCCAATACTTCTAATTGAATGTCATCAGCTAGAAATGTGCTGTGGAATTGTCTTTTGCAAGTCATCTTTATAAGCCATTTATTTCAATAGGACCAATGACAAAAGATTTTCCACATTTAAAGGATGACTTCAAAAGGAAAAAGTAATACTTTAATGATTAGTAGTTATTTAATTGTGCTGATGATAATTATAGTTGCAAAATTTAGAACAACCATGAAATGAAATTCACTTTTTGTAATATTTCCTTAATGCGTCCTTAAAGGAACTGTTTGAAAAAGGTGCCTTTAAGTCTTGTGTTTCTAATAACAGTATTTTTAATGTAATATTATCAATAATACTATGCCTACAGCATTTAACTGCATGTCTTTAATATTCCCATTATATGGATTACAGCAAATAGGATAATCAATCTGTTGAATTAGGTTTTCCATCACTGTATTCCGTAATTTAAAGCGACATCATAAGAGTAAAGATAAGACTCTTTTTAGTGTTAACTCTAGCAGTTTGTTTGTAGTGGTGTCAAAATGAGTGATTTTTCTGACTATCACTCATGCGCAGTGTCTCCCCTTTGCTTTGCTAGTTGAAACATCAGCACTGTTGGAGTTTCAAGCAATTCTTATGCGAGGCCAATTTAGCTTGAGCTTTCTTGCAGATGTAGGACTGCATTGGTGCAGAACCCCGTTTGCAGCAGAACTTCCCTGTGTGGTCAGGGAGCACGTGCCAAGCTGGCGTAGGCTCTCGGTCCCCTCAAACTGTAACTAAAAGCTACTAGTTTGTTCCCATTCATACCACTTTATGACCTTGGACAGTCTTATCTAATCTCTCTGCATGTTATTTTTGTTGGTGTTGCAGAATTTGCCAGCTTCTCATTCTGGTTGCTAGGAGGCTTAATATCTGTGAAGACTTGGGTGATTCGCTGATTAAAAGTTAAAGGGTGAAAGTAATACTTTAACTTCAGGGCTGTGATTTTATTAGTGCCCTACCTACTGGTCAACTAAGAAGAGGAAATTGTTCTTGTCAAAAAAATCCTCTACTATTTTACCGAAGAAAGTGAGGAAAAGAAAGTGGTTGCTGGCAAGAAATCTTCCTTTCTTTTAATACTAGTATACAGCTAATGGCATCTTAAGTTCAGTTTCCTTTGTCAAAAATCTCTGCTATTGCCTTCTAGGAGGACTTTTAAATGTTTGTTTAAACATGCACCAGAAAATTGGGTTAATATTATATGATCTCCTGCTTTGTTCATAATGCATTTGACTGGTATTTTAAAAGTTCATATAATTTGTTGGTTGTAAATTTTTGGAATTCTAAAACTGAGAAACTGCTGCCCTCCTGTGAGCAATTTGCAGCATTGCACCCAGTAGTTAAGCACACAGACTACTGGAGTGTGTGAAATATATTCTTTCAGAGTTACGAGATATTATTTCCTGGGTGGTAGCTCTTTTTATTGTTCAAATAAACTGTTCACCAGAGTTTCTTGGCCTGATTTACGTAGAGAAGTACAATTTGGGTGATTTTTGTCACTGTTTAGTCAAAAGTATTATTATTAAATACTAATAAAAAGTGCTAAGCCACTTCGGTCCCTGAATTTATATGCATACATAGCATTATCAGAGGGGAACAAAAGTGAATTTGATTTCTTTTCTTCTTGTGTTACTTTGGTTTGCCTAACCAGAGTAAAATCTTTTTTTTTTTTCCCCCCTCTCTGTTTTTGGTGCTTCTTTAAAAATGTAATGGCTTGCAGTTAAGAAAAATAGCTGTAATGTTTTAAGTGAAGTAGACATCTAAAACTGTGTGGAAGTTTTGTGTGTCTGATAAAGAGGTTAGTATGAGTACCTCCATTCAAAGTATTAACTTGACTGACAGTTGGTTTAGTGGAATGTTACATAATACTCTTCACAGATATAGATAATAATAAGTATCTATCTTTTTAACACTAGATTGCTCAGATTTCTGTGAAGAGGTAAATTTCAGTATCTTCATTCTACACTATACTTTGCAGAACTGGAACAGTCGGACGTGTGAGCTGGTCAGTGCCGTCTGAACCAAAAGTCTCCCGAATCCTAGTCCGGTGCCCTCTGCTGGTGCCTAATAAAGCTTAAAGCAAGATAGCTCAGCAGACGTTATTCTAAGTAGGCCCAGAAATTAATCATTCCCTCCATTGTTCCAGAAATAGTTAAAAATGAAAAGTTCCTTATTTTACTGGTATTGTGTTATTTGTAATTCTGAGCTATTTTTCTAGTTTTCTGCCACACAGTCCTGAACAATGCAGGAATACTAACTGAAGTAGAAGTACTGATTAAAGAAGATACTGTTATCAGCTTTTTGCATCTCATGTATATTATATTTGATCAGTGAAGGTCAAATAATGAGTGAGTAGCCCAGACTTGTGAGAGAGAACATGTTTGGCTGTGTTCCTTCCGTTTAAAGAAGAAACATTCCAAAAAGCTTCTAAAATGACTCTCCCTTCCCATTCTTGTGTGGTGAAAGTTTTCATCTTTGAAAAATACCACACTGCCTATGCGTCTGCTTTCTATGTTACAAGGTCGTTTGTACAAACTGTTACTCTACATTTTCAGGCCTTACCCCAGCTGGGAACTGGGGACTGCAAGGGGTTATTGTTACCAGTCCTTTTTTATGGCAGTGCTGTCGGATAGCTCCCTGGAAGCATAAGGAATTCCAGCCAGACAGCAGGTATTTTCCCCAGTCCTCTTGCACCCACACAGGCATGGGTGGCTGGGAGGTTCTCCCAGAACTGTGCAGCTCTTGCATGACAGAACCATCGCCCAGTTTTGAAGTTTTTGTGAGCCATATGCATTTTGTTATTCTGCCCACTAGTAGCATTTGGCCTAAGTAGTTCTTTTGCCTTCCTTGTGTTTGCTTCTCCTGTGTTGACTGTCAACATCAATATCCTATATGACTATTGTGAAGCTCAAGAAAAATGAATGCCAATCTGTCTCTACCTATCTATGTAGACCTACTCCTCTTTTTTTTTCCATCTGATACGCTTTCTACTCCCCTAGCCATCCATTTGAATATTTCTCTTTTAGCTAGAATTGTACATCATACTGCTTGTACCCCATTTACTGGGCACTAACGTCACAAATAGTTTGCTATTTTTGTTAGAAATAATTGGAATAATTGATCTGATGCATTGTAGCATCACACTTGTCTATTCCATGACCATTCTGCATTAGTAGTTTGTGCCCACCTAAAATATAGTAGTCCTTTGGCTCTTCAGTTGTTGTTGTGATCCAGCGAAGTTCTAAGCTTTGTCTGAGTTTATGAAGGCTTGTAAACCCCAAGTACATGTTGCTGTAATCTGTGTTACTAGACACAAAATTCATGCTGTTTTCTTTTGCTCTTGAAGTCAATTCCAGTTTATTTTCTATGGTAATTTAGCCTTTCTCTGCACAATACTTCTGTTTATATAGTTTAACCAACACACTGGATGTGTTGACATTCAAGTCCTTAATATTAAAAAATATCCATAACCTGATTCTTGAAAAACTCAATTAGCACAGTAGCAATATCTCTGCATCCTGATAATTTTCTTTTTAAAACTGCCTGTTAGTACTTCTCTAGCCTGTTCTTTGCTAGCTGGTGCTTCAGATTGTTCTGTGGGGTTTTTTGTGTTTTTCTTTGGGGGAGGGGATTGTCTTTTTATAATAATGTTTCATGGTCTTGCCCCTGCAAAATATAAAATTCAGCAACCCTGACATAATCAGAAAGTTACTTTGTGTTCTTTGTAATCACAAGACAAGGAAGCAGAAACAAGTTTTTATAATTTGTCACTAATAGATATAACTTAAGTTTTTGCTCTGTATTAAACATAAGGATGATATTTGGTTTACAAGAGTGCATGTAATTCAGGAGATACTTAATTTCTTAATTATTTTTAATTGTTTAGATGTTTTGGAGTGAAATTGGAATTTTGCTGTAGATTGGTTTAGTTAGACTTTGTTCTTCTGTCTTGGAAGGGCATAATCCAAAATAGAGGGGAAAAAATACTGTAATCATCCTCAAAATATTAAAACTCACTGATGCTACTTGATGGATTTGGAAGAAGGGACAATATTGTCATACTTCTTTACAAGTGATTTTTCAATGCAGTTTTTGTTTTATTAGCCATTGCCAGGTTTATGCTGCAGTAACCTTACTGTAGAATCTTTCACCACATTCCTTAATAACTAATACTTTTTTTGTATTGGTATTGCAGTTATTTTTTTATTATCTGAAATCAGTTTTTAAATCAGAAACTAAAGCTCCTAATAAAGGGAAGCAGAGATTATTGCTGAAAAGTAAAATGCATAGTTTTGCTTTGGTTTTTGTAAATACTTCTCTTCTGGTAATAACAGAGCAATAGAAGTTTACAGTATAGAAAAGATTAGGAATTGATCTTAATGGAGAAATCTGAAATATCTCCTGCATAAAATTCTAACCTTTTTTGTGTGTTTATGTGTATAATTACCACAGTACTACATCCTATTTTGACTTGCATCTATCTACAGAGAATTTTGTAGTTAAAATGAAGGAAAGTTCTTATTCTTGGTAAATTAAATGTCCACTAAATTTTATGAGCTAAGGAATGCACTTAGAACTTCACAGCTTTTTTTCATTTATGTTTTCAGTCTTTATTTGCCATGTGTTTCTGTTGCATTAATAGAAAAATATGGAGCTCCTCCAGTGGCTAAAATACTTCTGGAATCCCCTATTAACCAGAAATGAATTTTGCAGTTTAGCAGAAAATTGCCAGTCTTCTGTTTCAAGAGTTATTGAGTTAGGGTTTTATTTTTATTCAGGATTTTTGGCAGATGGTATAACTTGGAAGACTAACAGAAGAATATGGAATCTTTCATCTCTACTACTTATTTAAAACCTAAGTTATTGTACCAAAAAATACCATCAACTGATAGTCTTTCATGCCCTCTCTGTACTAGTACAAGCTAGTACTGATTCAGCTCCTGAAAGAACGTCTACTGAATTTTCCATTCATGCAAATTTTGGCTCATATCCTCATCCTAGGTGCAAAAGAGGGACGTCAGAGGGAGGAGGATTTTGTCTCACTTCCGTGATAGACTGCTTCTTGTTTCTAGCCCATCGCTAATGAGTTACCATGGGAAAGTTGATGCTGCAGTCCTTCCAAAACATAGCTCCTGAAGAAAGAATGATCCGACTGAATCTGAATGAAAATCATGTGATCACTGCAGAAATGACCTGTATAAAGCTTTAAACGTAACAGTGTACACATCTGCAGCCTTTCCCTAGAGTGAGCTAGGGAAGGTACAGCAATGCTGGTCAGAGTTAGATGCTGGTTAAAGCATCTGCTACAGTGTGTTTTGAAATTGAGACTTGCGCCTATGTGCTGATGTGCTTTCTTGAATCTGAGCTGGATTTCTTCATTATCTTAATAGTTTCAACCCTTACTCCCATTACTCCTTGTTTATGTCAACCCTTTAATGCCTGGCTTCGAAGCATTAATGGCAGGGATATTTGAGGCCTGTGTTGTGGAGGCAGAACAGATTTTCATACAGTACAGTGCTTCATACAGTGCCAGTAAAAAGGGTTGAGGGGGTTTTCAAACCTCTTCTCAGCAGAGTGGTACACCCACCTCGGTCCAGGGCAGCACTGCACCCAAACAAGCCTGACATTCCCGTTAGCTCTTTCCCACTCTGAGTTTGGTCAAGTAATCGCTGTTCTAGATTACAGCAGTTTTGTTGGGATGCATAACTGTACTTCAGGATTACATTCAACTTTGGTTTAGATCCCATCAGTGTATTAACTATTTTCCTTGGATTTAGTTTCCTGTGATAGGTGAAAGTAGCTGTCTGCTTTGACTTTTTCCTATATAAGCATGATGCTGCAGTATTCACGTTAAATACTTTGTTTAGGTTACCTTTTAAACTTACTAACACATTTTAGTTCTTCATGTGCTTATGAAAAAAGAGTAAGTCTTGGTTACATGACTGGGCTAGGCCCCTTCAAAAAATATTATGTATGTTTCAGGCTCTTTAACTGAGAAGAATTTTCTTAAATACATTAATAGCACTTTATTTTTAGTGGCATTTTTCATATATGCATACTTCTGAAATAAAGTATGCTAATGGTAAGTCGTAACAGTTTTATGGAGCTGAAATGTTGGTTGAAATTATTAAAATCTTTCTTCTACCTGATATTTTTTTCTATTTATAAAAAAGAACTTAATTCTAATAACTTATGAAAACATAAAAGATGATGAACATTCCATCTGTATAAAATATAAGAGTCTACTTAAAGCTGTGTTATAAGGTGATTAAATGATCAAATGAAATGGATACACCTGGGGATACTTGATCTACTGTTCTCAATTCAGTGGTCCCATGAGGGCACCTAGCTTAGTTCTAGGAGATTTTGTTTCATTTAAGTAATCATGTACGTGTGCTCTTTCAGATATGTATGTCTTACAATTTGATTGTTCCTATTTAAAAATCAAGATATAGAATGAAATATTTCGTATCAGAAGATTGTCCTTTTACAAATAAAACTCTGTGTTTATTTTGTTTCAGTTTAATGAGTGGGGTTAAAAACAATGTTGGCAGAGGAATAAATGTGGCCTTGGTCAATGGTAAGTGATATTTTAAATGATCAGTCTGTCTTCATTTTCAAATCGTTCCTGAAATTCTTTTTAAGCCATGTAAGGTACGATGAAAGGTAAGCAGAAAAGGAGATATTCAGGAGATTTATACCGAGACTGATAACAGATCTTAGTGCTTAAACTTTTTTCTTAGTATAGAGTTAGAAAGTGGGAAAACTCAGTATTTTTTTTTTCTTCTTCTTTTTCTAAAAATTTGTGGTAAAAACAGTAACGTGGAGTGCTGTGATGACTTTGTTTTGGTGATACATCAGATTTTTTTTCTTCTGATGCACATATAAAATGGAAAATGACCACAGATGCATGCTGCTGCTTTTGACCTTGTACATTGTCACCACTAACAAAATTCTGTAGACTAAATTCTTCTCTGACACTATTTTCAGTGAAACTTAATAACAGATAAAATTTTTAACTACATGGAAATTCTAGCTCGTTATTCCCCAGCTAGAGATCAGTATATTCTGTTAGTCCATATCTACAGATCTAGGCCCTAAATAGGTCTATGGTTATGTAATTGTGTTCACAATTCTGAACTTTCATTAAAAATAAACAAATTTACCAGTACGTCAGCTTGAAAGTTGATGTGTAATGTCTATACTAGCAGGTTTGTCCTTAATGTGTTAGGAAGCAATTGCTCTGTAGCATTGAGATTGCACTTGTCATTCCACTGGAATATAAATTTATGTTATTTTTGGATCGTACTCAGGTTTACATCATCTAAAGCATGACTTGAACAATACTTATCTAATCCTATTTTGCCCTCATAAATTGCCTCAGTCTGTTCAAACCCAAATTTTCTACCTTCATATTAGATAGCTGCTACTCTTCCTGTTTGTCTTCCAGATGAATGTATGTATTAAAAACAAAACCCTAAATTCCATCAAAAACTAGCATTGTAGACAGTATAGGAACAAAATAAAATACTAATGACATGTTGAATTATCTATTTTCTTTTCCACTTGTTCTCAAAGTTTAAATTAAATCAACTAAGAGTTTCCAGTCGGCAGCAAAACATGCCATGTAATTTTGATCTTCCTTTCTGTGTGGTACTGAAGCTAACCTAAAGCTGTGCTCTCTCTACCTTTTGCAAAAATAACTTAAATAAAAAGTAGATATGTGAAGTGGACTTTCCATATTTGGCTTTTTTGGCTCAGTTTTGGCTTTTTTTTATATTCTACTTGAAGTAAAATCAGAAGTTTGCATCTTCTCTTTTCTCTTGTCTCTTCCTGCACCTTTACAACACCCAGTGGTTCGTGAAAGGAGCAATCTTCATAAAAGTTAACATAGTAATTGATGATTTATATCTCTGAAAGTTTTCAAAAGTGTCATTAAAAGGGGGTTGGGCATGTTATTGGTAAAAATAATTTTTGGCTATTCTGTGACACCAAATATTTATTTTTCTCCAGGTAAAACAGGCGAACCAATAGACACCAAATTCTTTGACATGTGGGGAGGAGGTAGGTGTGGTTAACTTAATATGTTGGAGAGAACAACTAAAATACCTTTTTTGTTTCTGTCGGTCTGTCTGTCTGTCTTTTCCCCCTCTTTGCATAGGCTGCATTTTCTGTGGTGGCTGAAGCTGTTAGTTATGGGAGTGCTTTACCTCTGCTTTGGACTGTGAGGAGAGTACAACTAAAAAGAAACAGTTTATGGGGAGAAGGGACTGATCTGTGTGCAAGAGCATAAACACGCTTGTTCTCCTGAGTAGTTATCCCCCTTGTAGTTGTATCTGCCTGTGCCAAAACAGCACATAAACTATAATAGTAAGGGAGGGTTTTGGTGTTCATAAATCCACTTTATAGATGAGCACATTACTGCATTATTTAATTTTGGTAGCTCTTCTTTCACTGCACTAATTTGGTAATGGGAGTATTTTTCCATTCCAAGCACCAGTAGCTTCAAATTATTACCATCATTTAATTCAAAATAAAAAGAAGTGATTGTTATGTCATTACACAATATACATGAAACTCTTTCTACAAAATGTAAGTGTTCTTTCTCTGGAGCATGTTGTCTTTTTCTCACTTAGGATCTTTTTATAAATTTATACTTATTAATTTAGAGACATTCCTTAAAATAATATTTAATAGACATTGCGGATGTCTGAATATGGCATGGTTGCTCATTATTAAACAATTCTTTGTTCTCTCTTTTCAGATGTGGCACCATTTATTGAATTCCTGAAGTCCATCCAGGATGGAACCATAGTGTTAATGGGAACATATGATGATGGTGCCACCAAGTACGTCATTGATTTATACAGTAAATATTGCTTGAACTTTTAAATGCTGTTTTGTACTGAAAAACAGGGTTCTTTAACAATCACTTTCGATAAAGTTTTGCTTTTCCAGTAAGATGGATCTGAAACTATGCTTTCTGTTGATTAATTTTATAATGCTTTTGTGGTTTGGAGAAAACAAGAGGAGCAAACCAAAACTAACCAGGTGTAATGGGTTCTGCATGTACTTAGAGGAATGTTAGGTGTATATTTTTGTGATCCCTCAGGACAAAGAAACAATAAATTACTTATTAAATTAGATGTATTAGCTGAAATGTCTCTTCTGCTATTTGAACATCTAAATAGACTAGAGATTAATAGATTATTAATTTGCAATTGCTATATCAGTAAACATAGGTGGGGTTTTTTATTTATTTATTTATTTATTTTTTAATACACCCCTCTAAGAAAAGCTATTGATGCAAACAAGAAGACAGTGGTAGGGCAAATGGTCAGTCCAGGAGATTGTTTACTGATAGCTACTAAGAATATATTTGGATGTGGTGTATTGTATTTATTTTCTAATTCATACCTGATTCTACTTGGCTTCAAAGACCCTGTAGGTTTGTAGCCATTCTCATAGAATTTGGCCCCACTTTTTTTTTTAAATATATACTATGAAGGGTATATTTTTACTATACCTGGTAGTTCATTCTGTCTATGCTAGTAAATTCAGATGTGCCCAGAAATAAAACACAACTGTTAGAATGTGACCTAATGTGAATTTGCTCTGTTCCATCTAGCACCTTCCTCAAAAAGCTCCAGAGGAGAGTTTGGTAGTTAGAACAGTCCAGAGACTGTTCCCATTAGGCCTTGCCTGTAGCCTTCCTGTTCTGAAATCTGAGTTTACTAGCGTGTGTATGGTCTGCCTCATACTTGTTGGCCTCAGTGTTCAGAACCATTCCAGACTGAACCTGTTTAATTTATTAATGTAGACATAAGCCTAAGAACCTCTAGTTCTGTAAGCATTATCTTTCAGCCTGCCTTTTGGTCATGCTTAATAGAAATTAAAATATGTTGCAGAAATTTGTATTGTTATCTACCCTTCACTTAAGTCCTCTTGTCAAAAGGATTTCTTCTCATAGTTGAAAAGTGTAAGATTTTTTTTCTTTTCCTCCATTATCTTGATTTTTTTTTTCAGATGCTCTTTATTTTTTATACCTTTTGTTTTTTTGTCATCCTCATCCTGTCTGCATTTTTTTTTCCCAGTAGCAGACTGATATAGGACTAGCTTTCCTATGACAAGATCCTAATTTGCAATATGCAGTATTTGCAATAAATGGTTAAAAGTGGCTGTATGCTCACTTCTTTTGGGAGAAGAAAGCAATTTAAAAGCTGGTGTTTTTTATCCCTAAGGCTCGATCTCTGAACTAATATTGTGTCCACTTCTTTTGTTAGTTTTTCTTGCCTCTCTGCTTTTATTCTTTTGATATTTTAAATAAGTACAATTAGTTTGTTTCAATAATCATGTCTTAGCTAATGTTTTTGAAAGGTTGTGTGATAGTTTTGAAAGCTTTCTATGATACAAGCTCAACAGTAAGGTGAGTTTGGCCCATCCATGCTGGCAGCCAGATACTACTGCTCATTGGTGAAAATGAGCAGTAAAGCCTTAACCCTCATCTTTGATGGTGGTAATAAAATCATAAATGGCCAGTGCTTGAAAACAATTACAATTGTGAAGACCCAGGGTGTTTAAAAGAAAAATATTTTTATTTTGAGTTTTTTTAAAAGATATAAGCTGTTCTACATATATAATGTCCTAAAGCTCTGGAAATTTGTGGGAGTGGAGGGTGCAAATAACCCCCAAAGGACTAAAAATAATGTGATCATTTTTGTCATTTTGGTTAGAGTGACTTGTACAACTGTATCTCATTAAGTAGTAACAGTCAGAAGTTGTGTGTATTGTTTAGTAATTGAGCAAAAATAGTAGCTGGCAGAAAGAAATAAAGAACAGCAACTGGAGGTTTTGGAATGATAACTTATCATTCTACAGAATAACTTTTTCTTCCATACTAAAATTATCTTATTTGGACTTACAGGCACCAAACTGCTGTGGGACAGCATTCTGACCCATAGGTTAATTGACCTGAGCAAGCTAGAACCTTTTTAGAGTATTTAGGTCATTCTTTTAACCTGAAAGAGCTTTTATTTTATCTAGGCTTCAGCTTACGTCTGCAAACAGTGTTTACTTTAAAGGTTGATTTTTATTTAGTTTTTTTATTATTTTATTTTTTTAATGTTGCCTGGAGAATTGTTAAAATGACTCAGGTTGTATGCATAAGTTCTCACAGGATATGATCTGTGGCTTTTGTTGGTGTGCTGATAGGTTTGTGTGCTAGTTGATTGAGATTATAATGTTAAAGGGCAGAGATCGTTTAGATCAGGTGACTTACCTGATTTCGAAAGATAGATCTTGCCCAATATTGACTGACTTAAACTGTATTTAATCAGACTAAAGTTGAATGGTGCATTGAACAATGAAAGCTCTAAGAATGTACGTTTTATTTATGTATTTAACTCTCTGTTTTGCTCAAGGCTTAATGAGGAAGCACGGAAACTGATTGCTGAATTGGGAAGCACGTCCATTACTAACCTTGGCTTCAGAGACAACTGGGTCTTCTGTGGTGGAAAAGGAATTAAGACTAAAAGTCCATTTGAACAGGTCTGTGATGCTATAGTTTATTGGAGTTCAACAGCTTACATTATATTAAAATCATAGCCTGTTTTTAAATACCATGAGTTTGTTCAAAACAGGTATCCATTGCAGTAGTGGCACACATTATTAGTGGTGTTATTTTTCAAAAGAATTCCTTGATTAGTCTCTTCCTTTTAAATATGCAAAAAGATCCTTTAGTGATTCCCAGATTAGAGAAATGTTAATGAGATACTAAGATCTATTCATATAACTAGATTATTTATCTTTTTAACAAATCCAATTTAACTAAGAATTCAAAAATGGTTGCCTGAAGTTCAGATTTTAGACACACTAAACCCCTAATTTTCAAAAAAGATGAAAATTCAATATTATTTAATGTTCTTAAAAACTGACTGTTCATTTCAGTGCCTTGTAAACCTAAATTTATCATTCTTTTTTTTTTTCTAGTGGTTTATGCTCTAAATACAGCTAGTCTTTTTCTTGTTTCTTTTTCTAAGTAAAGGTCCATAACATCTTTTAAAAATGTTTTCCATATTATGGCTTACCTGTTTTTTAGCATACGCTTGTCTGAACAAGCTACATTAATTGGTGAATGCTGAGGGATAGTTGTATTTGATATTTACAAAGCACAAGATATTAATACTGATGTCATCTTTTAACTTGGATGGATTATGGCCATGGATTAATAGAGATGTCTTTTAAAGCAGCTTGTGCAAAAGCAACAGGATAAATGACTTTATATGAATGGTAGATTAATGTTTTCTATTTATAGCATATAAAGAACAACAAGGACACAAACAAATATGAAGGCTGGCCAGAAGTTGTTGAGATGGAAGGCTGCATCCCTCAGAAGCAAGACTAAAACAAAACAAAAGGAAAGAACATGGAAGAAAATGCACTTTCTGCTATTAATAGGGAGAGGGCTATGAAGGAAACTGTACTGTAAATAATATTTTTAAAGCATGCAACCATCTTGTCGGTGTGTGCATGAGCACTGACATTTTGAATATTGCGATTATTTATTGCTAACACACATAGCAATCCTTTTTGTAAATATGTCCAAAAAAAAAAAGAAACATCAAATCATTTCTAAGCAGATTTCCTAAAAGCACAGCTTTTAGTTTGCCTAAAGTAAATAATATCTCTTAGATCAACTGGCTAATAAATTCCATATGCCAATGATAAACAAATAGATCCTGACAGATGTACTATTCTCTAACAGCGTAATGTTGCTGTGAGTATGTAACCTTTGTGGAATATGTAGATTTTAGTGATAAGTTAATAAAGAGCTTTAATTTTTTTTATCCTCTGCCTCTTTAAATGGCAGCATCACTTTTTATTAAAGCTGTTTGGTTATTCTAATACCAGGTGCTCCAGAAATTTATTTTGCAGTCCCCCACCAAAACCTAGTAATCAATAAAGGAAGAATACATGATACAGAAAATACAGATCTGCCATGAGAAGCACAATATAAATTATTTTTCTTAGGGGAAGAACAAAAGTAAATATATAAATAGTGTACATGATATTTAAAAACAGGTTGGAAGGATTTGTATTTAACTTGGAAATAGTGTTTACTTTATAGAAGAGACTTGGCATGTTAAGCAACAGTGCTATGGCTATCTTGTACAGTTTTTGTACTGCTGCCTAACCATTATTCTACCTACTGCTGGTCAGCGATACTGGCTAGTCACATAACAAACGTGCATAATGGAATGCCTTCCTGTTTTAATTCTAGTACGAGGAATAAATTTCCCATTGCAAAGAGCATATTAGAAAGCAGGCTATCTTCTAGTAAGAGTTGATTCAGGGTATGCAATTATGCATTTTCACCACCTGTGTTACATCTGATATGAACTGAGGTAGTTTGTACTTACAGTGAGATGCTGGAGAAAGCATTATATCTTAGGTTATGTATTGTATGACATTCAAACTTGACTGATGTTATCTTCATTTTCTTTAATGGAAAAAAATGGACCAAGTTGAAGTGGCCTTATTCTTTAGCTTGTATCAGAGCTATCAGAAAATAGAATCCTTTCTATGGAAATTTCTGTTTGTTACGGTAGGGCCAGCGTGAATTTTTGCTGAAACTAAATTAGCATGGTGTAATTGACAGTGTTGGTACTCACTGAGTAAGAACTGACACAGAATTGGGTGTAATCTGTTGGAGCTTTGTTTACATGGTTTTGGTAAAATGTCCAAAAACTTTCACCAAGTACCAGAGGATGAAAGAAACAAAGGATTTTTCAGGAATCACAGTATGAATTGAAAACAGTGCCACTCAAAAATACTATTATTGTCAATGTCTTCTGAGACAAAATTGTTTGCACTAAAACTTCAAGCAATATTGGGAATAATTGTTTTGTCACGTAGTTCAAATAAATAACTTGTGATATCAGAGTGAGACTGGATTTTGAGTTGTTCTCTATGATTAACTAGCTTGTTAAATAATGTGATTTTCCCTCAAATTTAATGTAGAACAGCAATAAATGCACCTTATACAGTGAAACCATTTTTTTGTTTGTTTGTTTAGGAGGAAGTGTCAAAACCATGGAGATATTTTTCATCAAATAAGTTTCCCTTTTTGTTAATTGGAAAATAACTTTTATTTCATAATATTAGGTTATTCTAGAAAACTAACTGTATAAGTCCTGGGATTTTAACATAAGTTATATTTTTATTTTGGTGAATATTCCAGTATTGGTTATGCTGTTGTCCAAAATAGTATTAAAAGAATTTTGAAGATACAGTATTTGACAGGGGCTTAAGAACCATTTGTCTGCATTAATGGTTTCCCTGAACTATTGTCTTCATTCTTTTGATTTTGAATACCAATAACTATGTTTCATCTTTCAAGTCGCAAAGTTCAGATTTCCTCTACAAAATAACTGGAGAGGAAATACAACTAAAACAAGACCTCTTTTAGCCCTAATGAATGTCTTTTAATTTGTACTTTTTTTTTCTTTTGGCAATCTGAATAAAGTAAATACGTTCTGACTCCTTAACCCCTTATTTGCACCTGCCACAACACTTTTTGCAACTGATTTTTAAAGCAATGAAATGATAGTTATATTTTGTAACTGTTCTTAAATCATTTGATTCTTGTCTTTTTTTTTTTTTTTAAGTTTTCTTCCTCTTTCATCATTCAGTGACCTGCTTCTGCGCAACTGCATCATCTCATTGTTATGTTTAATAAGACTCTCTAAATATATAAGACAAACTCATACTGGAGTGGCCATGCAAATGGAGTCTTGTTGCTCTTTGCTTGTCCCTCATCCTGGTCTGTTGACTTGCCACAAGTTCTAGTGATGCCATGTCATCTCTTCTTTAAGTGTGCTATTTACAGCATCTCCCTCTTGAGGTAAACTTTCTGATGCTTACTCTTAAGAAGCAAGACTTTAGTTCTGGTAATCTATGCATGTTTCATTTAAGTTACAAAACCCAAAGATTGCTTACTTCTCCCTCCCTGGTATCTTCCACAGCTGGTGGTAGGGAGTTGTCAGCTGTGAGAGTGAAGATAATTTGTACAGGCAGCTTTATGTGAAAGTACCTGTGTGTGATAAAGATCCAGGATGCATATTTTCCTGCACAAAGTAATGGGAACACTTGTAGCATGTGCCTAGTAAATCTTGGACTTGTCAAGGATAAGGCAATCAAGGAAGGAAAAAGAAAGATGTGGATGATGTTTACCTTAAAAACTATAGCTCTGAGAAGAGAGGGGGAGGATGCAACAAGGATGCAACTTGATCCATCTGAAGATTTCTTCATTGTAAACCACAGCTCTCAATTGCTGTACTAGTGTTGCTTTATGTGGATAATATGATTCTTAAGAAAGAAGCTGAAGGGGTTATCTGCATTGGCATACCTTCTGCATCTTTCCTAGCATCTCTCCTGATTAAACTAACTTTCTTCTTGAAAGACCGGAGGCTTTGACAGCCTTAGTTTCCTGAGTGCTAGTTCAGAAAAAGCTCCCTTTTGCTTGGCATGTTTTGATATCTGGCCTTCCTGTGGCACTTAGTTCCCTCAAGCAGAGATATGACTAGTAAATACTTGATGTATATGTAATGTCTCTTAAACTGTTTGGACTACCTGCAGTACCAAGTTTTCAAGAATGAGTATATTAGTAAAATAAAAGACCTGTACCAGGTGGGGAAATTCAGAAGGGCAAATAAAATAGCAGTGCTGCCAACACGTGTTGATTGCATTTCCTGTGTACAAATGGGAAGGAGAGTAGTCCCTCCCTAAACTGTCTGTGACTAGGGTGGAGCACAGGCTGGAAACAGTTGGGGAACTTTCCCAGCTACCAGAGTATCATGCCAAATTGTAACGTTAAATCCCAGACCTACAGGTCTGGGCCCTAATGAAAATTTCTGTGACTACGCCTGCTCAAAATGTCAGTCTTTTAATAAAATAGATGGCTAATACTAGTCCTTTACTTAGATTGAGACTAAGATGTTGCCCTTCTTCATCCAACCTGCTAATACAGTGAAACAACAGTCTAGGACTGTGGTTCTGTTGGCCTTGCTGGCTTTGGGCCTTGCTGGTTTTGGGCCATGCTTGTTTTGGGCTACTGTCACTACAAAGGAAGACCTGATTGGTGTGAATACCTAGCAAGGGATTTTTTACTACAGAAATCCCTATCTGTTCTACTTCTGTAAAGCCAAGCTAAGGCCATACTGTATCCTAGGCACAAGGGACCTGGCTAGGAAAATTGAAAAGGAAACCTGGAAGGCCAGATGGGAACTTTGAAGCTAAAGCAGGAAGGTGTAAGAAGGCTCTCAGACTGTTATGTGATACCACAAGGTGACAGTAGCTTTTGGCACTGTACCTGAGCTGAGGCCCCTGCTCCTAGGTCTCCAAGGAGTGTGCTTAGCCCCCTCCTGCTGCTGCCTCCCTGGAGGAACAGCTGTGTCTGCATGGGCAAAAAATGAAGAATGGCAGCAGATAAGGTGATCTAATTGAGGGTTTTCAGTGCATTTCTGATTATCTTATCACTGCCCTCAGAACCATACTAGGTTTAAACCATTTCTATTTCTTACTCGCTGCTTCTGTTCCTTTCAGCCTTATGAACATGCTCTAATACATCCTTCATTGAGGCAGCTTAAAAATATATAGATGTATATTTTTCCAACCTGTTTTTAAGCTCTATGAACAAATTACCTAGATGTCTCTTCCTGTTCTCAACTATCCTTGTCAATAGGTTTTGTAATATAACATCCAATTATTCTTTGCTGAAAATTAATTAGTGTTACTTCTCCTGTCTCCAATTCACATTAATAATTGATCACTTTCCTCTTAATTACTAAAAGGCCTTTTTATGTTCTTCCTAGCCCTATCTTTTCCATTCTAGAACATGTAGCCCTTTAATCTTGCTTTTATTCTTTTTACATCTCTTATTCTTGTAATCATCTGTACCCTCAAAAATGTCTGTTCCCTCCTTAGGGTGTTGGCCGTAGCAGGATACAGCTATAGCCTCACTGATATGAAAACAGGCATTCCTAGCTGAGGAGGGATCATGTCTCCTCTTTGAATTTGATGGATGGCGGCAGAAGGGAGTGCTGTCTTCTGTGGAACGTAGTCTGCAGATGTTTTTTCCTACTGTAGTGCTGCAGCAGTTCCCTCTGGCTAATTATCTTCCTCAACCTTGAATATTTCAACATTGTCTTTATCAGTACAGCGTTATGTTCCCAGATCTAGGCAGCTGAATCATTGCTCCAAACTGGAAAATTTGGTGGATAGTGCCTTGATTTATGGCTTTTATATCTAACCCTTCATAGATACCTCTAAAGCACCTAACACACGTGGCACAATGCAGAAAACTATACCTTGACTTAAGTCTTGTAGTGTATTAGTAAAAAAATAAACATAGCCTGCTTATTATCCTTTGATGTATGTAGGGGAAGGGATCAGTGTAGAGCACTATAATAGTCCAACCACACTGTGCACAATGTAAACTGCACAGAAATCACTCCATCCTCTACAGTAAATTTCTGATCCTTGGCAATATCCCAAAGCAGCCGTTTTAATTTGATTTCTCTTGCAGATCTTGCACTACAATGCAAAAGGTTTACATTGGTTTCTTAGCATTGCAATTATGGAACAATCAGGAAATGGAAAAAAACACTGAACCCAACTAATATTTCAAGGTAATTTAGCTGGACAAAATTGTGTTACTCCAAAAAAAAATTTCATTCAAGAGTAGAATATGGTTCTGTCTTGCCTTAGTGCTGTTTAGTCTTGTGTGACCAAAAGCAAGGAGGGCTTCTTAAAGAGGTTTCTTGCAGTTGTATCACCATAAAATCCTGGATTGATGGAAGAAGTGCCTGCCCTGAAGCACCAATCCTTCTTACTGTACCTATTTTTTTGTTGTTGTTTTCCTGAGAGTTCTCCTATAGTAGTACTTAACATTATGAGAGATCATAAAACTTCTACGGGGAATTGTATCATTGGATAATCCCAAAAGTTTGGTTCTACTTAAATCTCTTACAAATCACTAATATGGATCTATTTCACTAGCTGCTTTGTCTGCAGAACATCTGTCAAACATTCTGTTTAAAAACAAGTAGGCTCTGTGCTCTTTTCTCCTTTTCTTTTTCTTTTTGCCAGCAACCTGGAGTTTTCAATGCACAAGAATTGTAAAACCATAGTTTGACAATGTTCTGACTTTGACAGCACTGCTAGCTCAAGAAGTTACTACTCCTGGTCAACCCACTGGATTCTTATTGCTGTGACCTTGCTCTAATCTGCTGCTCGAAACTGGGCCAAATCTAGTGTTTGTGGAGTATTACTGTGAACCATATCACTAAACTGATCCACAGGCTGGGGTCAGGGCAGGGGACAGGGATGGCGACAACACTTGCAACCAAACTGGCAGGCAAATCCAGCCTACCATGAAACTACAGCCTAAAGCTTCAAAAGTATAAAATTTAATGACTTAGGCCTTTAAGTTTCAGGTAACTTCTATATTTGCTTCCACTGGCACAATCAACAATGACTATCAAGAAATTTTTTTAAAGATCCCAATCCCGAATGAACACATTCAAAACTGGAATTGAATAGTATCTTGATGTTGTGTCCCTCTACATGTTGATTCTGTTAATGATATACAGATCCTCTAAAAACTCGGTATGTTTAGCATCAAAATATTACTTAGAACCTACTGAGACACAATAGGGTCTCAAATTATTTTCTCAGATTTTAGGGCAGATTAGACCATGCAAAAGAATGGGACATTGTTTTAGTTGTCAACCATTTTCATGCTACTGACAGGACACACAATGATCATCCTGTCATAGAAAATGCTGCATTCTTTGTTAACCCATAGGATAGTGTTAAGCTTTTCTAGAGAAAAGAGAAATAGTCATGAAATGTGTCTCATTCTGCCCCAAAACCAAATTTTCAGAGCTCTGGGAAAAATGATTATAGAAGTCTTGCCCAATCAGAAGTTTCAGCTTTTTAATAAAGACATTTTGATGCATAAATAACTTGATATTTAAATAAAATCAAAACTGGACAATATGCTGATGATTTTTGAAGTATTAACAGGGAAAATGTGCAGCTGTTTTAAAGTTAGACTGTATAGTCATAAACATAGCAATGCTGAGACAAAAATGAAATGAACAAACTGAGATAGAGCCTGACCAATTAGTCTATGATGAAGCCATATTTGTGCTTGCAGACTCAGATTCAGTAGAAGGTTTCACAAGATATGTGGCACTATCTTGTAATAAATCCCTGGATCTCTCTCCAATTCAATTAGTGCAATTAAATTACGTGTGTGTGTGTGTGTGTCTTTGTGTCCGTCTGTCTGTCCGCCTGTCTTAACTCTCCTAAAAGCTTCATTTATTACACCTCTTTGCTGAGCAAAGTGACAGCTACCCTCCATCAAAAGCAGTGCATTTGCAATCAGCCCTGGGATCTAGGTTCCAGTCTCGGCCACAAGCAATCCCCACTCAGTGTTATCTGGTATCTGTGAAATGAATTGTAGTACCATGTTCCTATCTCTCATTGCATTTTCAGCCATGCAGAGAGATGGCACAGCAGCCAGAGGATTGATTCTCATTTCATTCTCTGCTGAGTAAACGATCAATTATTTAACAGAACTGTCAGTGGAAGGAATTACACAGTTGTCAATTCAGTGTAACAGCAGACTCTGGGACAGTCATATATATTTTAGCATAAATTATCTATAGCATTCATTTAACTTGGAATTCACAAATATCATTCCCTTCAGGATGAATTTGTCATTTGTGTGGGGAAAAAAAGTGTGTTTGACTTCCAGAAATACAAACCACAGGAGTCCATATATAGGAAATGCAATTTTAGCCAATTGATTATTTTAGTCTTTGCCTGGCCTTTAAAGACAGTACTGGGGTCTACAGCAGGGCTCGTCCGGTAGTCACTATTAGGATGGTTTCCATGTAGTCACAATTGGCGAACCACAGTTTTCAAGCTGCATGAGTTGAGAAACAAATGCAGTGACCAGGTTGCTAAAGCATTAGATTGGTAAGGAGACCTGCCTTTTTTTTTTTTTTTAACCTAGGTCTGCCACTGCTTTTGCAAGTGACTTCGAACAAGTCATTTCTCCTCAATTCCAATTATAGTTAGAATAATACTACTACCCTCCTTGGTTATGCTTATTGTATGCATGGGTGTTAAGCCCTATTTCTCAGTTAGATATTGTTAGCTAGCATCTGAGCTATCTATGCACTTGGCCTGTGCTGATTCATTGACAATGAAAATTGTGAAAGCATAAAAAACACTAAAATTCTAAAAATTGATATTGAAAATCTATGCCTGAAATGTAAAATAAAGTCATGGTTCCATGTTCACTGTTATTGAATTGGGGCATTCCGGATCATCTGGCAGAACAAACTGGGTACAGTCAGGAAAGGATTCACAATTAGCATTTTTGGCAGGTTATCCAGAACAAATAGTAGTGTTTATTTAATCCTGATACTTCAAAATGGCTTTGACTTTATAGACAGGAGGGCAAGTGACACCTGATCTACATTAAGTTAGAGGGCTCAGACAGACAACGCCTCATGCGGCACAGTTTGCCACAGTGGAATGATCCTTCTACATGCTTTTTAACAAACTTTAGTCAGCAGACTGAGTTGGTACTGGTTCAGCACTTTACATGATATAGCCATGACAAGTTTGGTCTATGATGAACTTCCCTAAAATCAAGTTTGCTATTTCATGAAATATCATCCTTCAGTGAAGTCAAGCATCTCAACTCCTTCAGAAATTGTTTCCTCTGAATGACCAATGATAATTGTTGCTGTTTACTTTTACACTTTTCACATACTTGTCATTCACTGAAAAGTGCTGCCTGGAACAGAGACATTTTGATAGCAATGGAGACAATCTCCATTTAACACACATCCTTTGACGAGCAATCTCCAATAGGCAAGAAAAAAATGGTGCTCTTTAGTTACTGATCCATGCACAGAATAGCATGTAGATCAAAATGACCAACTGTATTCTTGCAGTAACTCCTCTGAGTATGTCAGCATTTTACTCAATGATACAACTTTGTTCTTAAAATACACAACCGGTCCCCATGCATTTCTGTTTTCAAATTAGCATATATCATTTTCACTTTAAGAAGAGGTTACAATTATCCTTTCTTCAAAAAGTAAAGTTGTGGCATTTTTCATAGGTTTGCTACTTTTCACAAACTGCTGCTCCATACATACAAGGACAGTGTGAAGGAACAGGACTGAGATAAGACCATTCCCCCACTCAAACTGTGAATTTCTTTCTATTTTTTTCTAATCTCCGTTGCTCAGATGAGCACAGATGTAGCTATTTTTAAAGAGAAAAGATGTATCTTGCTCCTAGAAAGTTTCAAACCTATACAAGAGTATTATAATGCTATGTCTCCAAAGCCAACAGCCTCTTACCTTTGTCAGCCCTCTGTGTGGAGGAGAGACAGAGTGTCTCTACAATACTTTCAAATCTACTGTGACCAGTAGCAGATCCCAGCCCATGCTGACTCTGCAAAGCCTGAACCCACATTCCCCTCTCTGCGTATCCCACTGACAAGAGAGGGCTCACCCTCGGGTGCTAGGTACTTTGGTACGACCTGTGGAGACTGTGGGTTCATTCTCATTACTCAAAGGCGGGAAAACCTTGGGGCTCACAGCTCTCCCTTCGGGTACTTCCACCAGAAGGTGTTCTCACTGCTCAGGCTTTCACAGGGAGGTTACTGATTCCTCCTGCGGCAGCAACTGGGAGGATAAGCACCCTTCCCAGAGATGGTACTTGCTCTGGCCTGAGAATATTCATCTTGCTTGGTCAGTGGAGACAGATTGGCCAAACGTGGAGGGATGGTCCAAAAAAGAACCAACAGGTAAAAGACTTCTTGCTCACTGAATTGGTGTTCCTAAGATATTCCACATAAGACAGCAGAGTACAAAAAACAGAAGTTTTTGTTTGATTCTTCCTGACCTAAACATGCCATGAAGACTGACACAGGATCACCATCTTTCATGGGGAAATTAATAAAAACTAGGAAATGAATTTCCCAGAGTAACTTTGAAAGCATTAACCAAAATGTCTAAGCTGTTTTGGTTCTAACAACTGACTGCCAGTGTGGAGTGTGTTCATCGATGCAACCCTAGTCCCCTTGGTATCAATGGGAGTTCTGCACTGACAACTGGAGCCAGAATTTCACTGTATGCAAAACAAATTTAGAAAAATAGAAAAAATATGCAGAATATTAATTAACTGATCATTTAGAAAATCAAAATAAGTGTTTCTCATCACTGTGTCACAGTAAGTGTATTAGTTACAATAGTTATAACCATCTTATGGTAAGAAAAATTTATGTAATTGTCTGAATAATTTCCCCCTGCACATGCAATAAAAATCAGTTAAATGCTACTACAATAATAACAAAGATCTAACCAGTAAATGTCAAAGGCTGTAATCTTATCACATTAGTTCTGGGAACCTTTTACATAACTTGCATAATTTAAATATTTACAAAATATAAACTTTCTTATCAAAAATACGTCTTTGCACATTTAAACAACAGAAATCCTTTCACATGATGCTTTTTAAGCCAGGCTTTAAATCATAGCATAAAAATAAACAACCTTTCATAAATGTAAAATAAAAATGAGCCAACATGTGGGGAGGGAGAAAGTATTATCAATAATAGTTTAAATATTTTAGTGGTGTGAGCCAATTCATAAATTGCATTGTGCATTGAACTTATTTTATAAGGATGATTAGTTGGGATGCAATCTAATTAATGTTCTAGCTACTGCTCCTATATGAAAGAGAAAGCAATTCATGTTTTAAAAATTCTTTCACTTAATGACAGGTTTTTTTGGGATGAATCTTGTATGGCATGTGGAGGGAAACTATGAAAATGATGGTGAACCACCATTCAGATGGCTGAATATGGCAGTTTATTACACACAGTCCAACTGTGGGGGGGAAGGCTGACTGACTAGCAAAATGTGCATTCAGATACTAAGGAAATGCCTGCAAGGGATTTTATTTCCTTCAAATACCAAGCTTCTGTCCCTCCTCAGATCTGTTCTTTGTGCATTTGAAAGGCATTCTATAAAAAAATCCTAAAAAGTTTGCTATTTCGTATACCATTCATATTCACCAAACTATGCTGTAGCCCCCCCTTTTCTGGGCAACGCTTGCTCCACCCAAATGGATCATCACTTCCATCCGGGCCAGCGTTCAACTCACTACATTCACACACATTTCTGAGTAGCAGACTCTTTTCTTTACATTATGCAGAAGGCTTTCTGTACAAGAAGCAGATGCTAAGCAAATGCTTCATGGTTAACAGCGCAACACTGCCTGTATCTTTTTTTTAAAACCTGCAGAAATGAACCATCTAGTGGATCCATCAAGTTCCACTCTTAAAAATATGGAAGTAAAGATTATATCTATCTCACATGTCTTGCATGCCCTCTTAACTCTTCAGTCTCTGGCTAAGATCTCCTTTAGTTTTCTCCACTGTACATACCAACCTCCTTGATTTTCACCATGTTGTGGTTGTTAAAGACTTGGAAAGTTTAGGTCTGTCCCTAGTTATGGAGTTACATATTGAAATGTGTCATTGGGAGTCTTTCCTTGTTGTTTTAGCTATCCGTGTGTGCAGGCTGCTATTCACTAAATTGCTCTTTCATAGGCCAAAATGTTTGGACTACCCTTTATTTGGCAGTACCCATTTCCCCTGAGGCTGATCCCCTGTACTCCCACATGGTAAGAATAATTACTGCCTGCGTGGCGGTTATCTGTACAAAACAGTGCAAGATGATTTGGCTCTGCTTTCTGTACTTAATCTTACTTGCAGGTATGCACATCAGTCATGGTCTCACACCTTCGGCAGCGTACATAGCAGCACCACACAAACTTGCATTCACATCTCTCCACGTGTCTGACAACATGAGTGTTGTATCCGCGCCCACAGCAGAGGAGGTTGCAGCCGTCAGGTCCCTCTGACGTGCGGTTACATTCCCTTCCCTGAGTTCCAGGAATCCCCAATTTATGATCTTCTACACAGTAATTCGGTGATTTGTTTACATACAGCAGATCTTCTTTCTGGATTGGTATTTTTCGCTGGCTTTTTTCTTTCCTGCGTAATTTTTTTTTCAGTCTGTCTGATATCTGTATGCTGTTTTCATACTTATTCTTTAAAAAATGGCCAATCTTTTCAAAGGAGGACATTGTTTTCCAACAAGTTTTCACAGCACAGGACCCAGAAACACCATGACAACGGCAATCCACTGACATCAGCTTTGCTACAGCCTGAAAAGGAAGTGAGAACAACATTTGGATGTAGCCTTTCATTCATTAAGCATCCTGCCGGACATCTCCAAGCACTTAATGCTGCTGCTGCCATTGCCATTGCACTGATGGGGAAGACAGACTGCAGGAGAATTACGTTTAAAGAATCAGGCTTTCAATTCTGGACCCCTGTGTGAGAAGCCTGATCTTTAGAAGTACAAAGCACCTGCAGTTTACAATGGCCATAACCTGGCAATCTCCAGTCATAATAACAGGAGCTTATACTTCTGGCTGGCTTTTCTTTCCAAAGGCTCCTAAATACCTGAAATGACATGTCCTAGGTCACTCCACCCACAGCTGGTATGCAAATGCTCCTTGTGGGGAATAGCAGGAGGGGAATCATGGAAAGGGATGAGTAACGGTGCATGATTTCTAAGCTGGAAGAAATTTATGGGCATGTCTATACCATCTTTTAAGGATGCCTTGAGGCTACCATCAAGATCACTAAGCATTCAGAACACAGTCTGTGACTACGGCCACAGGAACAGCCGGAGGTGGCACCCCAGTGCCTGCGTGACCCAGGCAGCGCTGCGCAGTGCACAGCTTGCCGGCCACCTCCAGGCATCCTGGTGCAAGAGTTAGTGGTGCCCACACCTTTGGGCTGCAAGGAAATTCAGGTTTTCTGATGTAAATCTCAGGTGCCTCTCACTTAGAAGATCAAGCCTTGTTTTTGTAATTTAGGTTTACTAGTACTGTCATGGGTTTCCAGTGTGTTTTTTTCATTGCACAAAGGCTCTATTAAACCCATTTTGATAGTTGCATTGATATCACTTTTATAACTTTTAATATTTTAGCAAAAGTATCACAGTTATTAACAACATTAAAATGTCCTTAGATGGACTACATTTCAATGCCTTTGCAGATTCAAGCACTGGATTGAACAATAACTACCTCATCAACAAAGGGAGTCCACAGCCCACAGCCTGCATTAAGCTTTTACAACATGCAAGAATTTTGGCACAGTTTAGATCAGAGCAAGCCCCAAAGAACTGGAATCTATAAACAAGCAGTAACTTTCTTTATCTGGGTCTGCAATTTAAATAGTCAGAAGACAACCAATATAATCTTCCTTCTCAAAAGGTCACAGTATAAAATTGCACAATTAGACTTGTGGCAGATCTCACATCATACTCCGGAAAAGTCTACAAAAAAAAGCCATCACATGCACAAATACAGCAAAATGACAAGGTATCATAAAATCTTTTTTTTTTTTTTTTTTTTTTTTTTTTCATTAACTATACCACACCTTTGTAGCCATTTTGTAGATTCATATAGGCCATTGTTTAATGGTGTGGAAAGTCCATGCTGCAGTCTTCCATTTTAGCTAACTTTTCCACCATATCTTGTTTCCACAATAAAGGCAATCATGAACTTATATACAGATGTGATTGTTTTAAAGGATCATTTTGGGGGGAATGTAACAGAGAGTCTGCTGTTGTCTGAGATACAAATAAGCAGCCTGGGACTCAGGGACTGAATAAACTTGAGAGTCCCAGGCTGCTCATTTGTATCTCAGACAGCACAAATGTCATCCTCAAAGTTTCAGAGCTAGTCTGGAGCAGATAAAATGAGTTGTTTCTACCCTATGTTTTATAGTGGAACTTTTCATCATGGTAAATATGGTCACTGAAGTTTGGGACCCAATCCAACATGGTTAAACCCATGGATTTCAGTAGGAGTTGAGGCCTCCCGGCACATTCTGCCCGGAAGACACTGACACAAGCCCAAGCTGGTATCTACATATAACTTGACAAACATTAGTAAAAATACACATGACCAAAGTGTTTGCTTGGAGTCACACCTTCTTTGGTGAATGAATAGGACATATTTCTTGGTAGAGGTTACCAAGAAAGACAAACAAGCAAAGCATTTAAAGAACCATTAGCAAGAAACAGCAGGTGTATGCCCTAACCTAATAAAGCCATTAGCCTTTACAAACTAAATCTGGTGAAATGAAGCAGAAGATATTTCAGGTCCTGTGGGTTGCATTTGGGATTGGAGGTTTTTCCCTATCCTGGAAGAAATAAGAATATTGGAACAAGCAGACCCTCTCCCCAAAGCACAGAGAGACTCTTTTCAGTGGCAAATAAACCAGCAGTAATTCTTGCAAATACTTGTCTTCTCTCCTTCACAGGCTAGTTTCTGCTTAATAGACAGATATGACCTTATGCTCATATCTTCAGAATCTATCAGTAAGGAAATCACTGGGGAGCCAGAATACACATCAAGACATAACATTGATTGAGGCAGATGAGAATTTGATATCCAAGGACAGAAAGTCTTTGTGAGAATACAGATAAGCTAATAAAATGAGAAGGAAAATGGAAACCTAATATAGGAATGTAAATATTACACAGAATTTACAAACAGAATGGATTTAATAATATTTTCCACTATTATTTATTTGTATCATAGTAGGTAACTAGAATCCCAAAGAAGTTTGAAACTACTTGTGTTATAAGCCATACAGATGTAATGCTTGCTTTCACTGCAGTATGCCAGGGTACTAATTAGGGAAGAAACAACAGGGGAAAAATACATAATTTTGTTTCGGGAAAAAAATGTACTGCCAAGTCCGCTAGAATCAGGCACTGTAAAATCTGGATGAAGCAGAATGATACAGAATATGTCTGGGGGAGCACTGGATGTGTCTGTTAGGTGTTAAGAGTGAGTTATTTTGATGTGGACAAGTAGCCTAGCAGATGACGCTCTGTCTTTCTCTGAGGATGAAATCAGTGAAAACCAAAGGGAGACAGAGTTTCTAAACAAGAGCAAGAACTTATGTTGGAGTCTTAGTTTGGCATCGAAATATAAAAATGCAGTATGTATTAGCAGTAAATATGTTCATGTAAGATCAGATCAGTACAAGCACTGTAAATGTGGTTGAGTGTGGCTGAGATTGTCCACAGCAGTTACAAAAATTTGTGTTCTTATTCTGGGTTGCTCAGGCTTCTTATATGAGGTTTTGATACAATCTGTTTTAAAACGATTTATGGTGGCATCATGACTGTGCATGACCCCAGGCTATTGCTTCCCAGCTACTAGGATTAACACAGCAAGTTTTCAGGTTGGACTCCAACACATTTTGGCCTGTCTCTACCAGCGGCACTGGAAGCTGACATCTTGCTTTGGCTGAACACAAAACATGGTCCTGGAGCTCAAGCTGTCATGCGAGCTTTAATGAACAAGCTCCCAAAGCAGAACATCTGGCAAAGCTTAGGGTGTTGGATCAGTTTCACAGGGGCATCTGACTGCAACCTGAGGATGTCCAAGTCTAGAAGTAAAACTGAGCTTTAGAAAGACCTTTCTCTTCAGCCTGTCCTACCATGGATTTAGCTGTTCTGCTCAGCACACTGACTACTCAGCCTCTCAGTCCTAGTGCCTGTCCACCCTCACCCTTTTATATAAGGAGCCAACAGATATGCACACCTAACTACACTGAACATTACAATGCCAAAGCCTTTTTACCAAGGATGATGAACATTTATCCTGGGCAGAACAAGGAATGAAATCTGGAGGAATCCTGAGGTTCCAGCTAGTGTCCTAAACTACTCAGTCAAAGGATCCTTACTGTTTTGAAATTGATATATCTTGGATTTTACAGAATCACAGAATAGCTGGGGTTGAAAGGGACCTCTGGAGATCATCTAGTCCAACTGCCCTGCTCAAGCAGGGTCACCTACAGCAGGTTGCCCAGGCCCATGTCCAGTTGGGTTTTGAGTATCTTCAAGAATGGAGACTCCACAACCTCTCTGGACAACCTGTTTCAGTATTCAGTCACCCTCAAAGTTAAAGGAGTGTTTTCTTGTGTTTAAGTGGAAAATTTAACTATGAAATGTAGAAATATAAAATAAGATTTCCCATGGAAATAAGAAAGGAACAAGAGAATTCTCTACATACCAATGCCATTATCTACTCCAAACAAACAGAAGTATTGTCCCTGGAAGACTGTTCTCTCAAGCCAGAATCAGGAACATGATAGTATTTATTATAAAAAGGTCACAGGATACCAAAATATATTGCCAAACATGCTTCTTGTCAGCTCCAAAATATGAAGGTCAACTATGCCCAACATCTTCTAGTTAAGGATTTTTAAACTGTAAAAATCAAAAACTCTTTTAAGCTTTACTTTAGTTAATATTGTTGTTAGAAATCCCAACTACCAACAACAAACATTCCCCTTCACTTTTGACAGTGGTCAAAATGTTTATTTTATCCTACAGCTTGCTATTAAGTTACAAAATGTTTATGCATGGAAGCTGTACTAAATACTCTGCATATTTTCTTCTGAGATAATGAACAACAAATACACCATTGCTGCAAAACCAGTGTAGCTAAAGATCTTTGGGTTCTTCAAGCTTGCAGTGCATGTTTGTTTGTTGTTTTTTTTGAAAAAAAAGTAAAGTGTCATGGAAAAGGAACAAGCATATATACTATGTATCCACCAAATGAGCCTGTGACAGTGTACTTTCAGAGCTTTGTTGCACAGCTCAGTATTGTGAAAAACCTGAAATCCTGAAAGGTCCTCAGGACCTTAAGGTTCCTGTTGGGCCAGATCCTATCACAGTCACAATGACTGACAGCCTAATCTAAAGCATCAAGGATGTGAAGCTATTTATAGTAAGAGGTACAATCAACAAGAATAGTAATGGAAGATGCTACAGCTACATCAAATTAAGGATGCGGATGCCAAACCCAGAACTTATATTTTCATCCATATAACTTGGATCTAAGATAACTTGGATCCTGTCAAAATTACTATTCATGAAAAATGAAGCCTCATTTAACTGCATCTTTCAGCCACTTGCACCTTTAGCTCACTGTTTGAAAATACATAAATATGCTATCTTTGGCAACAGTACCAGCTGAGTGTATGCGTCTCCTTTGCTAGTCATTCTTGTCCCCATGCCATAGGAGGCCCAACTGACTGACCACTGTAGATGAGATCAGGGAACTGATCCAACTTTAGAGAAATCAACCCAGAAAGAAGTTGCTCTTCTGGATGAGGTATCCGTTTTTTTCTAAAGCTGAACATTTCCTTGCTATGGTTCATGGTGCAAGGCCCCAGGCAGCTGTTCTGGTGCATCTGTGGGAGACTGCTTTAACACAGCACGTGCAGGAACAAGTGATGAGCATGAGGACAGTGCAGAAGACTGTAAGCGAATACCACCACTGAAGACGAGGTTAGCAAACTACAGCTGCTGCTAAGCTACGCGAAACCAGAGGCAGAAAAGAGAAGAGGGTATCACGGAAAAGGTCTGTGTAGCTGCGACCTAAATTCAGAAATCACATTCCTGTTTCTCTTTGAAGTTCCTCAGGAGCCTGGCAGTCTGCTTCCCTACAATTTCATTACAGAATCACAGAATCACAGAATCGCTGAGGTTGGAAGGGACCTCTGGAGATCATCTAGTCCAACCCCCCTGCTCAAGCAGGGTCACCTACAGCACATTGCATGGGATCACATCCACGCGGGTTTTGAATATCTCCAGAGAAGGAGACTCCACCACCTCTCAGGGCAACCTGTTCCAGTGCTCTGTCACCCTCACAGTGAAAAAGTTTTTCCTCATGTTCAGATGGAAGTGTCTGTGTTTCAGTTTGTGCCCGTTGCCTCGTGTCCTGTCGCTGGGCACCACTGAAAAGAGTCTGGCTCCATCCTCTCGACACCCTCCCTTCAGATACTTGTACACGTTGATAAGATCCCCTCTCAGCCTTCTCTTCTCCAGGCTAAACAGGCCCAGCTCTCTCAGTCTTTCCTCATAAGAGAGATGCTCCAGTCCCCTAATCATCTTTGTAGCCCTTCACTGGACTTGCTCCAGTAGTGCCACATCCCTCTTGTACTGGGGAGCCCAGAACTGGACGCAGTACTCCAGATGTGGCCTCACCAGGGCTGAGTAGAGGGGGAGAATCACCTCCCTCGACCTGCTGGCAACACTCTTCCTGATGCACCCCAGGATACCATTGGCCTTCTTGGCCACAAGGGCACATTGCTGCCTCATGCTTAACTTGGTGTCCACCAGCACTCCCAGGTCCTTCTCAGCAGAGCTGCTTTCCAGCAGGTCAACCCCCAACCTGTACTGGTGCATGGGGTTATTCCTGCCTAGGTGCAGGACCCTGCACTTGCCTTTGTTGAACTTCATGAGGTTCCTCTCCGCCCACCTCTCCAGCCTGTCCATGTCTCTCTGAATGGCAGCACAGCCCTCTGGCGTATCAGCCACTCCTCCCAGTTTTGTATCGTCAGCAAACTCGCTGAGGGTGCACTCTGTCCCTTCATCCAGGTCATTGATGAAGAAGTTGAACAAGACTGGACCCAGTACTGATCCCTGGGGGACACCGCTAGCTACAGGCCTTCAACTAGACTCTGTGCCGCTGATCACAACCCTCTGAGGTCTGCCATTCAGGCAGTTCTCAATCCACCTCACTGTCCACTCATCCAGCCCACACTTCCTGAGCTTGTCTATGAGGATGCTATGGGAGACAGTGTCAAAAGCCTTGCTGAAGTCTAGGTAGACAACATCCACTGCTCTCCCCTCATCTACCCAGCCAGTCATTCCATCATAGAAGGCATTGTTGCCCCAATCTGAGTAAGTGGCACTGCCTCATACCTATCCAATTAGTTTCCAGAAATTCAGCATTTGTCCTCAGTCTCTTGGCTGAGTAGTATGATAGGAGTCTCAGTGTATGTGTAACACAGACTGGCAGGACTAGGCTGAAACATCTCTGTGGCTGGTGGTCCACATTCTAATGACAAACATGGAAATTAAAATAATAATTCATATCTGTACTGTATATAAAAAATCATGAACTTGAAAAAATACTACTTTATAGAGATTATATTCTCCTCCCCAACTATCTCCCCCTATAAATGCAATAATTGACTTCTTGCTCTTTCCCTTAGGAAATAACAACTTACTCTCCCATTTCCCTAATTAACATCCCCCACTACACAATACCACTGCCTTTTCTTGGACATGATTTAGCTGACCGATTAATCTAATAAAACTAATATTCTCAGCATATACTTAGTTTTAAAGTTTGCTTCTTCTATTTCAAGCTTAAAAAAGGCTTGCATATCTGAAAGATTTTCTGTTTTTCCAACTTACTTAGTTAAATAAAATATATTACATCTACTTGCAAACTGTGAAAATAGGCTTATTTTAAAATACATTACAATGGTACTACCTTGGGTCTTCTTATGATATGATTGACTAATATGGCTATTCCCAGTCTACGGATGATAGGAAAGTTCTTTTCAGTAAAATCCACTGATGCTGCTCCTGGCTACAGGAAATTACAGAGTTAAAATGGGGTCCAGCATGCATGATCCAAAACGAGGCCAAAACCAGAGGGTCCACTTTTCTTCTCTTCAGTTACAGCTGTGTCACAGAGCAGATTTAAAGAATTACTGGGCCACAGAGAGACAATAAACACTTATGAGGTTAAAAACTCATGAGGTAAAGCAGAGAATTTATTTTTAAAGCAAGAACCAGAACCCAAGTCTCTGCCATTCCAGATGTAGTCCTAGTCACTGGGTTACAGAGTCACAGGCCCCTGTATTGGCTGTTCCTGTCCCCATTAATTGGTCCTGTTCCCATCATCTGCAGAATAATGGCACATGGGAACCCAGCTTCACTCCCCCACACACCCCCACCATTTGATGACAAGAACATTTCCTCTGTGACTGTAGGTTTGAATTGCCTTGAACTGAAGAAGACCTATCTGAAGCAAGTCTCCTCTCACTTGTTTGTTGAGCACTCTAACCAGCAGGCTACTTTAAAATGGAAATGGCACTTCTATCCCATATTTCAAAAGAAAAGGTTAAATTTAGATTTGTTCTTTGAATGTTTCTGCCTTCTACTGCCAGGAGATGATTCCAGGTTGTGGATCCCAACTGGGTAACGATGCTTGATGTCAAGTGTGTCTGCTCACTCAATATTAGAGAGAATTAAAAATGCAGGTGATGATGATAACAGAACATAACAGATAATAAGAGGAAAAAAAACCTCATGCATTATTGTGATGAAAAGACTAGTTAAAGTTGATATTGGTTAAAGAATGGATATTTGAGATTATTTTGAATACTACTCCAGATCTAATTCTTATTTTATGAATTTTATTTTAAACTGTGAAGCATGTTAGTCAAAAATAGCTTTGATTTCAGCTTCGTACATGTTTGCTTTGGAGGTCTTAGTGCAGTTCTTGCCATTGGCCCCATTAGTATCTGCAGTCAGGCACAGGCCTCATTTGGTTAATGTCATTTTGGCAATGAAACCTAACAAGCAATTGCTCCCATTTCTTAAACAGTAATACATACCTGCCTCCCAGCCTCATTATTGTGCAGGTTCATTGCTGCCAATCCACTCCCATTCTTGCCCGTTATGTTCTTGATAGGCACATCCAAGAACTTTCTGCTGAACCACATTCCATAGTGGATATCATCCGAGCAGCCACCCCAGTGCCAGCCCTCACTGGCTGAGCCACCGGTCTGCAGGTTGGTATCACAGGAGCACTCGGTCATATTTCCCGCACTGCATGATCGCGTCACAGAGTGCACGAGGCCTGCCGCCGTCACTGCATATATAAATGCAGTCTCCTTTGTACCTATAAGAGAATGCATGAATATGTTACTTCATAACTTCCTCTGATTAGCTTCCATGCCTGAGCTGTAGAAGCCAATTTTATAAACCACACTATTATTAAAAGGGAACAGTTACAAGTCTAAAGCCGTCATGGCTTGATCTGCATAGTTAAATTGTTCAAAGCAATGGTTATTCATAACCAAACACGACTTCAGGGCCTATTCATATGACTAGGCTATTAACTGTGCTGTTTCTGGCTGCTTTATATGATGTGATTTTTGGTAACTTTCTAAATCCAGTTTGGAACTTTATTTTATTTGCCACAGAAACTCTCAAGCAAATTAAGTTTCAATTAAAAAAAAACACCCAAAAGTCTTACTCTCCATGCTGCTTTTCACTATTCATATTGATTTGAGTAAGAAGAAGTTAGTTCAGATCTTGGAGGAGGAACTCAAAGCTGTCATGATCCTAGGTTACTTTGGTACAGGGCCAGAACTTACCTCATGCTAAATTCAGCAAACATTGAGGTTATTCTAATTCACAAAGGTTGCAAACAGACACAAGAATCTGAAACCAGTCAGAAATTGGGATGGCACAAGAATATTTAGGCCATGTGCTTTTCCTATAATAAGCTGTCCATAGGAATGACAGTAGTATAAAAAGTCTTTATACTGTTCCTATTATACCACGGAAGAATCATGGAGTTAACTGTCTGGGCCTCCTAAACCAGTCAAATTCTGTTAGACCTGCGGCATAAAGTGGCACAAATCTTTAAACAGTGTTAAGCATAGCATGCCCTCTAAGCAAACCTAAAATCAACACCTGGCCAGTTAACTGCAGCTAAAATTTCACTATACTAATTTTCACTGTTGTCAAAACAAGTTGTTATTTCCAGTCTCTAAAGTTGCTGCTCACTAACAAGAAAGTTCCTGCTCATTTCTCTTCTTCATATTAGTCCATTGTGCTGATACCGTAATAAAGTGTTTATACAAAGCATACTTGGAATGGAGCTTCTTGTGTAAGCAGTGTCACCCACTTATGGGTCTGTAGGAACACTCCATCCCATTAGATGGGAGTAACACACAGTACATATGGCTACACACAGCAAGGAAGACTACTTACAGGGCTGGGTTTTTGTTTTGCTTTGTTTTGTTTCTTTTGGAATGTGTATCACATTTTATTCCTTATTTTTATGGGGGTTTTTTGGTTAATGTTTGTTTCTTCACAGCTGTATTGTAATATAAAGTAAAGATTACACAAACTCAAAATGAGGTACTGTAATACTTAATAGAGTTCATATCAATGATTACATTGAATTTGGTGAGTACAGCACTCAAGAAACTTGCAGGACCAAGGTCTTTGAAACTGCCTTTTAATGCAAACAAAATGTCCCTAATTCAGTGTAAATTTCAGCAATTGCACTATTAGTTCATGTAATAAAAGTTGCTTTGAACTTGCTGAGCTGAGCAATACTGTCTAATTGAGTGCATGTGATATATTTTAAAGTAATTCACATAGCACTTGGTGCTGTGAGCAGATTTTTACCTGCAATTCAGCGACCCTTTTGAAATGTTGTCATTGCCCCACTGATTTAGTAATTATGACATAGGTAAAGTTATAAAAATGCCAGTCAGTCTAAGAATAACAACATTTCAACACAGTTAAGTGTTACAGACACTGTCATCCAAGGCTGTATTAAGTAAAAATCAAAGTAGCGATAATTTTGGAAAGACAATGGTAGGGCTTGTCTGCTCCGTGGATTTCGTGTACCTGCACGGCCGTGCCAGCCTCCCGGGGCAGCTGTGGTCGCCGCCCGCCACGACGGCCCCGCTATGCCCGGCTGGCAACGAGGACAAGGAGGACCCGCGCCCTCGGGGCCCGACGCCGGCCCGCACGCCCGGGGCGCAGCAGCC